>NC_066581.1:531902450-532202450 GCF_024323335.1 Lathyrus oleraceus | reverse complement strand
GGACTAGTCTGGCGATATCTGTTTTCGAAGCCGGTCGCTGCCTTCAAGGTATTCGAATCGATTTTTTTTCTGTATAATGTGAATGTTTCTTTGTTTATCTTCTTATATGCATGGATCCACTGTTTGGCAGGTTACATACAGCTTGGCAGCAAAAGGTTTTCAAAGCTCTATTTCTCTTTGCAAGGAGACGTTTTTCTCAGACACCATGGAGGATCGTGTCGTTAAAAGGTTTATTTTCCTTGAAACATTTATTTCGCGAGCATTTCTTGTTGCAATTTGACTCGAAAAAACACGATGCTTAGTGATTTGTGTTGTTTTGAAGCTTGTTGAAGGAGCAAAGTCTGTGTGTTGTTTGTTTTTAATATTTCAGATATCAAGAACTAATGAAAGAAAGTTCGCGGATGCCGTTGTTTGATTTGAGAAAACTGAATGCTTCACTTCCTGTTCCTTCGGTTCCAAACTCGTCTCTTAAAGTTCTTGTTTTGGGTGCAAACGATGACTTCATCGTGGTAAGCTCGATTTCGTATAATGATGAGATATGTAATAGAAATGTGTATTGGTATCTGACACTGATACTTTTCTATCGGTATTTCCGTAACGTTTCTTAAAGTTCTGTCTGTACTTTTTGTTGGTTATAGGATGCAGAGGGACTGAAAGAAACCGCAGAATTTTATGGTGTGTCAGCTGTATGTGTTGAAGCAGTTGCTCATGACATGATGTTGGACACTTCATGGGAGAAAGGTGCAGAAGTTATTCTTTCATGGCTTAAGGGTTTAATCAATTAAGAAGAAGGAAAATAGCAGATAATGATTGCTTCAAATCTTTGACAAGAACAGAGGAGGGTCCAAATAGGAATTTGATTGAACTATATTATACTGTAATCTAAGCATCCTTGTTCATAAATTTGTTTGCAGTTCTATGAGCATTTAAAAGTGCTTCTTATTGCTTAAATTTTCTCTATTTAAGACTTGTTTGAATTGACTTATATGAGCTTTTCTAATGATATGTTTTGTGAGACGGTTGCGAAGAGTTTATGAAAAGGATTTATAACATTTTCTATAAGCCTTTTTAGCTTATTTCTAAGTTTTCTATAATTAAATAACTTAAATATAGTGATTTCCATGGTTTCACAAGATTATGTTGAAAGCAATAACTTAAATATAAGTACAATCTTAAATCACAAAACTCACTTTTTAAGTTCAACAAAAAAATATATATTTGGAAACACTTCACTTATTTTATATATAAATAAAATGGTAAATAATGAACAAATTACATGAGAACAAACCTCTCTACATCTACACTAAACTTCTGCTATCATTACATATAACAGATTATTTCATTATTGACTTTCACAACACAATTAATTAACAAAATAAACTTAAGATTCTTCAAAAAACTTGCTGTTAATCCCTGTTCTGTACAGATGCAACTCCGATTCACTCGCGACGCTAATCTCGGTGTAAGCAGGAGCAAAAAGAACATCACCTTCGGTGAGTTCATAAACTTCAGGTGATACTGTGTTCATCGTTCCTTCCCCGGCCGTGACCAAAAAGATCGATGGACCTGGGACGGCCGGGAACACCACTCTTTCTCCTTTCGGGAGAGTACAGTGATCGATCTCAAATTCCTCGAACGGAGGGATATATTTGTTTACATACGGATTCATAGAAACACCTCGTAAAATCTCAGGAATACCCTAATATGAGAATAAAAATGAGTTTCAATTTTAAAACCGAGAATAAAAGTGCGTTTATGCTATAAGATTCTTATAATGAAGTTGTTTATCCAAATATATGATTTACCTGCTTATATGTGAGCATGGAACAAAGAGTCGGGACATCTATGTATTTGGGAGTAAGACCGGCCCGGACAACGTTGTCAGAAGTTGCCATGCATTCGATACACTCCCCTGATAAATACGCATGCGGTTCGTTTGCCCCGAGGAACAATGCTTCCCCGGGATTGAGTTTTACGTGGTTTAGAAAGAAAGCCGCTATCACACCAATATCAGATGGGTATTGATTCTCCAACCGTATCACGAGCAGCTCCTTTTCTGTCAATGGTCTCACCTGATGCAAAACGAGAATATTACGGTATTAACCAATCGTGCTAACTAACTAACTAACTAACTTTATTCGATCAACTTGAAGAGATTAAGTAATCAACGAACCTCGCTTTCCGTTTGAAGCCGATTTATCAATCTGTTCACTGCATCGGTTACGGTTTCCTTACTGGCTGACATAAGATGAGTGAACACTGCCTGTAGAACAGGTTTAACCTTCTCTTCATCAGTCTGATCACTAGTTTGTAAGACTAGGTCTGCGTTTGCATCACCGACAAGGCCGAGAACTTCGGGAACACTATGAATCACAGCTTTAAGCTCCTAAAAAGAAAATAACAGAAAATTGTTCATCAACTCTAAGCGAACAGCATCATCACAATGAAGCATTAGAAACATTTCGTAAAAGAATTCTATTTGTGTCAAACTATAAAACTATTCTAATAGTAAGATTTCGGTTTTCAAGCAGTTCACAATTGGCAAAAAAACAGAATTATAACATTTCAATCAAATCGTAAGATATCAAGGTTGTCGAGATCGGATCTTAAAATCATAAGATATAATATCAGAGGGGATAGTAAGGTCGTAAAATATAAGATCGTAGCAATAATACTAAAAAACAATAAATAAAACTTTAAAGAATAATTGAGTACCTCAAGAGTGATAAATCCACAAAGAGCCTCAAAATCTGTCATTGCAAGAGCCATCTCAGGTTTATGATTCCCATCTTTATACACATCAGGATGCAATTTATGCAGCCTCCTAGCCAATTCCTTATCAGGGTGAGCTTGTATAGACAAAGCCTTTCCCACAGACAACACCTAATACATGAAAAACAACACACAAATTCATCCTTTTCATATAATCTAAACAATCAAAAATCAAAATCAAAAGGATACCACATTAAACATTGACACAAACACCAGATATGACACAAACACTCATTGATATAGACACCAGATGTGACATAGACACACTGACACAAACACCGAATACAACACTGACACATGACACATAATCACGTTTGTCATCCTGTGACATGTCATGTTGGACACTGAGACGTGTTAGACATCATATATGCTTTTCATCATCAGACACCTTAATCTCAAATGTTGATGCTACATAGTAAACAACACAAATCCAACCTTTTCAAAAAATCTAAACAACCAAAAAATCAAAATCAAAGGGATACCACATGACACAAACACCAGATAGGACAATAGCACAGTAGTCAAAGAGATACCACATCAAACATTGACACAAAAATCAAATGCCACACTGACATAGTAATCACACAATTGTACATGACATGTCATTGTCGGACACTATGTCAGACATGCTATCTCAAATGTTGATGCTACATAGTAAACAACAAAAATTGAACCTTTTCCCAAAATTATAAACACCCAATTCAAAAAATGGATAACCAACATTGGATCGGTTTTCAACATTGTAGATAGAAAAAAAAAGTGTATGAAAGGTTAATCAAAATCATAATTCTAACAAACCTTAAACAAGAAAGGTAGATCAGAACCCCATTTCTGAACAACTTTATCACCAAGCAAATCAGGGTTCTTAAAAATCCAATCTTTAAGCGTAACACTTTCTTCACCATCCTTAGAAACAAGAAACGAAGGACCTGAATCGTGAGTACCAATCCAAAGCTCAGCATAAGGTTTCATTGGATCGAATTGAAACCCAGAATTGAGCTCAGAGAGTTTTGCAACATGAGATAGTTTACCCGGTAATCCCCAATCGTAATTCTTCACAGAACAATGAAGTTTCTGAAGTGAATGATGATTTGAATCATTTGAATCTTCCATTGTTTTTTTCTTCGGATGAAGATTGGATTAGAATGTGAAAATGGGTTTGCTATAGAAGGAATGAAAATGGGAATTGAAATTGAAATTGAGTCATTGATGGTATTTGAAGAGAGAGAGAGAGAGAGAGAGAGAGAGAGAGAGAGAGAGTTGCTCTTGAATGCGATGAATTGAAGTAACTTTTTCTTCTTTTTGTGATTCTTGATTGAGAAATTTCTGACCTTATCTTCTTCGACACGGTTTGTTGATGATTGTGTGCGAAATTTCATGCACGAAAAAACACAAACGTTAATCTCTTTTGACGAGATTTAGGAACTTTCTTCTTCTTCGTACGCTAATTTTGTCCTGTCTTTTATTTTGTGAAACTGTGTGTTTTTGTGATCTTCGCTTGATTTTGTTTTCTAATTTATTTATGAAACTTTAATATTTCTTTTTATAAACATGGTTCACGTTGATTGATTAGTTATTTTGTGGGCTCTACTAATTACTTTTGAAAAATGGATTTAGAATGGAAGAAATGATAATGACACTTGCTCTAGAAAGGTCAATTGAATTTTTCAATATTTTTAAAATAATTAGTAATATATCAGTGTTTACGTACCAGATACGTTTTGATGATATGATATACGTTTTGATGATATGATATGTCTGTGTCCAAGTTATTAGTAAAGTGCTTGGAAAACAATACGATTAATCAAGTATGAGAAGGATTGTATAAGTCTTACCAAAACATTTTTTGAATTTTTTTGGAATTAGTTATCCTTCTCTCCCAAACATATTGAATGTTGCATAAAGTCATATCAGAAAGAGTTGCATTCTTTGTTGTAATAGGATTGACTTTCAAGTTTTCACCATTTCCTTTATGAAGAGGTTCATTAGTCTTCGACCCTTCACCATTTTCGGCTTCAACTACGGTTTCAGTAATTGTTCCTCTGTCAGATTCTTTGTGTGTATAAGTGTGACTACAATATTTGTCTTAGGTTCATGAACAACCTTCATATCATTCTAATTGATAATTTGATAAAGATGTTTGTGTAGCAATTTGTTTTTTGTGTAACTTTTACAAAACTTGTCAACATCTGATATAGTTTTCATCACAGAGTCTCATTCTTCATCAGATGAACTTGAAACAGTAATATAACAATGTCAAAAATCAATAAGTTCAAATATTTAGGTATTTAGAAACTATCAACAAATTCTAAAATTCATCTTATGAATGCAATTGTATAAAAATCCAGAATACTAATACCAATAGAAGTTGTATAATGTTTGTTAGGTTTTTTTGTTAATCATTTCATAGTTGAACATAAATATTAACATTTTTTATATTTTTAAATCTGAATTGTTTAAAAATGAAATTAAAATTAAAATTAAAAATCAATTTAATATTTAAAAAATAAAAAATAAAAAATACATGTGGCATAAATAATACACATGCAGTCTAGGTCCTATTTTTAGAATACATTATGTCATGGATGAAATATGATGGAACCAAAATAAAATCAATGTTGACAATATCTTTGTATACAATATAACGCTAAAGATGATAAATGATAACGAGGATCATGAGTCAAAGTCTATCAAAGATTATAGACAAAGTGAAAATTTGTCAAAATGAACATATTCAATTTAAGAAGAATTAAACTCACTTTACAAATGACTCTATTTATGAAAAAATATATGAAACCAATTAGATATAAATGAGTTTTTGTGAAAAAATAAAATAAAAATGGTGAAATTGTGAGATACAAAGTTTAAGTTGTTGCTTAATAATTTTCAAAAAAATCTAAAATTTATTTTTTTTGAAACATATCCATATGACTCGGTTGACAGTGACATTTACATGAAACTCCCTAATGGGTTTAATATATTAGAGATACATAATTTTGTATCTCGATAAAGCTACTCTATCAAATTGAACAAGTCTCTCTATAAGTTAAAACAATACAGACACATGTAGTATAATTGTCTCAATGAATATTTACTAAGGAAGAGATATACAAATAACTCCATATGTCCTTATATTTTTTTTGAAAAAATCTAGAAAATAATTTTCTATAATAGTTGTCTATGTGTATGACAAAAAAATATTGGAACTCCTGAAGAGATTCTAAAAGTTGTAAATCTCTTAAAGAAACAATTTGAGATAAAAGACATACAAAAGACAAAATTATGTCTAAATATTTCTACATTAAGAACGTTATATAGAAAAGGTGTTAAAACGCTTATATATGAACAAATCTCGTATTTGTGTACCCCTATGATATTATAGATCATTGGATGCGTAGAAGATTCTTTTAGACCCCGAGAAAAGGATGAAAAATTAATTGGTCCCGAAATACCATATCAAGTATAATTCTAACACTGATCTATCTTGATAAATGTACACACCACGAAATATCAATTAGAAAGATATAATCCTTCACCTACATGAAGATATTAGAATAAAGTTAGACATATACTTTGTTATCTTAGAGTTGAAAGTTCTTTGTGAGATCCTTATAATGGTATATCACAAACATGTTAATTATCGAGCCTGAGTGAGTTTCTAACTTATATAGCTTCATCATAAAAATTAATTATTAAGGGATCACAAAAATTCATCATATATTAATAAAAAATTAACTTTTGTGATCCTTATAATGCAAAAATAATTGAATTAATATAAGTTAGAAACTTTTTTCAAAAACATAGCTCGTGTAATTCCTTACACAAAATAGTTTCACTCAAATACAAATATATTTTTATATTACAATTATGTCTTTCCAACACACAAATATGCTAAAAAAACATAACCTTTATGAAACAAAATCATTCATTTTCTAATACTATAATTCAGAATCTCAAATATTTCAATCCGCCATTAAGAAAGGTTTCACAAAAAATTCATTCTATACTAATAGAAAAAATTAATTATTAAGGAATCACAAAGTTCATCACATATTAATAAAAAAATTAACATGTCAAGTGGTTTCATCTTTTTTGCACTGATTGATCCTGCCAAAACACCTACTTAACAATCTCTTTCGTATTTCACATTATATTTTTATTAAATGTTTTAGAAAAATCATTGACAATCATCATGAATTCATTTTATATGGGTGATTTTTGTAAGGATCAACTTCTTAAACCATAACCATACAAAACATAATTAAACAATAAAAAAAATCACAAAACATAAATACACTATTCTTTTGCAATAATAAATGAATTAATAAAAGTTATAAAATATTTTCAAAAACAAAGCTCAAAAGCATAACGTTTATGAAACAAAATCATTCATCTTCTAATACTATAATTCAGAATCTCAAATATTTCAATCCGCCATTAAAAAAGGTTTCACAAAAAATCCATTCTATACTAATAGAAAAAATTAATTATTTAAGGTATCACAAAAATTTCATCATATATTAATAAAAATATTAACCTATAATATGGTTTCATCTTTTTTTTTTTTGCACATATTCATCTTCATCCTGTCAAAGCAACTACTTAACAATCTCTTCCATATTTCATATGATATTTTTATTAAATTTTTTAGAGAAATCATTGACAATCATCATGAGTTCTTTTATATGGGTGATTTTTGTAAGGATCAACTTCTTAAACCACAGTCATACAAAATATAATTAAACAATAAATAAAAAAAATCATAAAATATAAATACACTATTCTTTTGCAAAAATAATTAAATTAATATAAGTTAGAAAATATTTTCAAAAACATAGCTCGTGTAATTCCTTACACAAAATAGTTTCACTCAAATAAAAATATATTTTTATATTACAATTATGTCTCTCCAACACACAAATATGATCAAAAACATAACCTTTATGAAACAAAATCATTCATTTTCTAATACTATAATTCATAATCTCAAATATTTCAATCCACCATTAAGAAAGGTTTCACAAAAAATTCAAATAGAAATATTGTAATGTTACATAAATTATATTTGTAAAAAATATATATCTTCTAAAAAAGGAAGGTATTCATGTACGAACAAAATAATTGGAATTGAAAAGGAAGAAATTCCTATAATCTTAATCAATAGAAACTAAAAGCAACACGTTAATCAAAATCCATTCGCAAATATATATATATATATATATCATTTAATTTTCGATTTTGTAAAAAGATGAGATTGATAGACAAAAAAAATAAAAAATCTTACCTTTTCTCCTTTGCAACTCTGAAAGGGATACAATTGTGTTTATTGGGTTCATAATAATTAATATATTTTTCTTTAAAATAGAGATACAATGTAATAATTATTAACATTGGATTAACAAATACCAATAATGCAAAAAGACAATTAGAGACTTGAATAACCATGTTTTATTAATTTTAATTAGGTTATTACGTAAATTTGATAGTAATTAACTTTTATATATTAAAAGTAGATAAAACACTACACCTTCTATCAAATTTGAATATAATTTTCTTCTATGAAAAAAGAAAGTGAAAGGAAAGATAATAGAAAGAAGATTAAAGGAATGAAAGTGATAGAAATTTAATAAATAGTAAAAAAAATTAATTGTTTATTTTAAATAAAAACTTAGTGTTTTTTTTAATCAAAATATTTTAGACGGTGATTACAATTCTATTATATTTATTTTATGTCAATTTTTAATACATTCTGATGTTAAAATCATAAAATAAAGTATTAAAAATATATTTTCTGGTCTGTCTATTAAAGTAATTATAAATAATTTTTTATTAAAATATAAACACATAAATTATATTTTAATATATTTTTTTTTTTACACAATATTAATTTTAATGTATCTTATAGTCAACGAAAAGTATATATATATTAGTTTATTTATGGCCATGAAATTAAAACATGATAAAGCGGCAAAGAGATAGCCACGTCTCACGATGAAAACACGTTGGTTGACGGTTAAATTGACTAAAATACCCTCATATGATGTAATACGACACCGTTGCATGTAGCCAAATCCAAAGCAAAGGATTAGCGCAAAAATCGAATATTATTATTATATGTGACCAAATTGGCTTTACTAATTTGCAAGAAATAATAATGACACTTGTGCTAAAAAGTCAATTGAATTTAATTATTCACTTTAGGAATTCTTAAACGGCTATTTGATCCTAAAAAATTGAATTTTTAATATTTTTAAAATATTTAAAAACAATTAAAATATCATTTTTAATTTATTGATCTCTTTAAAATTCAATAGATATAAACATGCGGGTTCGAACTTGCGACATTCTACTAATTTATATTTAAAAAATAAATTATAAATACTATCAAATTCACGATATCCTATTTATTCACCTATAAAAAATAAATTTTAAACACCAAACAATTTTTAATAAAAAAACTATTAATTATGTTTGAATCGATTCTTTTTGTTAAATATCAAAATCATATAGTTTATTACTTTTTTTTTAAAGTAATGTTAAAAAATAAAAATATACGAGTTAATTTAATAATATTTCAAAAATAAACTACAAGTCGTGATTAATAAATGTGTTTTTGGTGCTAGGATGTTCACGGTGCAGATTAAGTTGTTTTAGGGATACAAATTATCCGAGCCGCTAGAGAAAAAAGTATGCGGTTCGATTAAGTTCGGTTGACTTTTAGAAATAAACTCAAATCAAATCAATGTGGTTTGAAATTTGTTCGGTTGATTCATTTTTTTACAAGAATTTTATTGAGTTATACGTACACTTATAGAAAACAACATAATTTTGTGTTTATCGACTTTCACTTTATGAAAGAAAGCAAAACAACAGTTAAGAAATATGCTCTTTACAGTGAAGATAAGTGTTGTGAAGACTCACTTTAACAATCTTGTATCCAATATAATCCTCTCATTTGCACCAAAATTATCAAAGTCTATTATATGTCATTTTACACCACCCATAATGAGACTTTCGAACTTGAATGTCCCAAGAGTAACCGAACCAGACCATCGGGATGATGACATGCCCTACTCATGGCATGAATGCTCATGCACCTTCCACATATTTATTGCCCAACTCCCTTTAAAGTCACTTCGAATCGAATATCGTAAAGAAATCTGAATCAATTTCAATAGCTTCTCGAATCGTGTTTTTGCGTTCGTCACTGCATAAGTGTAACGTCTTAAGATGTGACATAATACGAGAAAAACCTTTGCTTCCATTCTTGCTATCATAATATATATATATATATATATATATATATATATATATATATATATATATATATATATATATATATATATATATATATATATATATATATATATAAAAGTCAGAATCAAATGACACTAAGGTGTCAAACTTAGTAACATGACACCTCTGATAATTCTTCACCCTATATCCGTATAAGAAAATTCATTGTTGAATTGAAAGTTATTATCATATAGATCACTCATATAAAATTTTACATCAATAAAAAATTATTTGATATGTTGAAGAGAATGATATACATTAATGATTTTTATGAAGTTTTGTAAAACGTTCGTTTTTATGTATATTGTTAACATGTCAAATGATTTTCCATTGATATTTAATTTTATAGACATGATCTATATGATAATAGCTTTTAAAACGGTGAATTTTCTTATATAAATATGTGGTAAAGAGTTATCAGAGATGTAATGTTATTAAGTTTGACACATTTGTGTCATTTGATATATATATATATATATATATATATATATATATATATATATATATATATATATATATATATATATATATATATATATATATATATATATATATATATATATATATATATATATATATATCAAACGATCATATTAATGAAATAAAATAAAATAAAAACATTATCATTTCTTATTCCTTAAATATAGGTTACTTTTATGACTATTTAATTTATTTATATTAACTGTTGAAATTTTATTTAAGACTTTTAATCTTACACCTGTTGTCAACGGATTCTGAATATATATATATATATATATATATATATATATATATATATATATATATATATATATATATATGAGTTTAATTGAAATACACTGACAATGTAAAATGATTTTACACCATCAGTTAATCATAGACGTCGGATATTAAAAGAAGTTTGACTTGTATTTTAAAAATCTATAAAGTAATACAAACGGATGATGGTGATGAATCGACGGTGTAAAACTTTTTACAGTGACAGTGTATAGTAATTAATCTTTTATATATATATATATATATATATATATATATATATATATATATATATATATATATTGAGACGTCTGACGATGAAAGTACTAATGTCAAAATGACTGAAGTACCCTCAAGTGATGTTATACGATACCGTTGACTATAGCCAAAATCCGAATAAGAGGGTCGGTGCAGTATGGTATATACGCAACGTATAATAATATATTCTATAGTTTTTATTTATTTATTATTTTAACTAATACAATTAGTATTTTTAAATAGTAATGTTTTGATAATTTATCATTTTATTATATTTACAATAAAAAATTAAGAAAATCACTCTTATGTGAATTTTGCATGGAATTTTCATCTTAAACATTGTCTACAACACTTTAATTAGTTGAAAAACACTTTAAAATTAATAATTAATCTTATAATTTTAATATTGGTGTTTTATGAATTTTTAATAGTTTTTTCTGGTGTTTTATTATTATTTATAATTTGTGTAAGTTTATTTTCTATGTGTTTGTGTAATAGTGAACCGTTTTGTAGATAATGTATTTTGAAAGTTATTCCGTTTTAAAAATAGATTTGTTGGTGCATGTCTTTGAGGTGATGACATGGGTTGCTTTAGTGCATTTATGTGGGGTGAATATGCAAGATTAATACTCTAACAACAAAATCAGTCTTTAAATAATGGAGATGAATTTAGTTTGAATTGAAAATCATTCCTATTTTTGCATGAATGGTGGTATTTATATGGTGGGTGAGATTGAGCCTTCATGGTCTTGGGCTTAAGACCGACCTATAACAGTTGTGCATAAGGCTTGCTATATTGTGGGGCATGTGAAATCTTCTAAGAGTTGGGTCAGACACATCTAATTGTGATCTTATGTTGAGAAATAGAAGGGATCCAGAGACATATTCATTAAATATTTATCTAATCATTGAGAAGAACCGTATAAAATCAAGAGCAACATGGAAAATGAGCTTACACTTTGGAAACTTTAGTCGGTGAACCCATACCAAGGACTTGGAACGCAGCAAAATACAAACAATATTACAAGTGTTTCAATATTTATCCAAAACTGTAGTCACTCGTATCTACGTAATATTTTGAAATTATTGATATAAGGCTCTTTGCAATATCTGATGTCAAATCTCATCGCAAAGAACAACAAGCATTAACAATCATGGCAATCCAAACCATAACTGACACACCCTTTATTGGTAGCTAGTCATTTCAAGAGCATAGGTGTTGAAGCCTAAGGCACGTCGAATACGAACCAGGCTTAGGTGTGGGGGCAGACAAAAGGACCTGACCCTTGGCCGAGCACGATACTCCCCAACGTTAAAACTTACACAAGTTCCAAGTGATGAAACAAAATTGTTGGCTAGTATAGCGATGAAACGAAACCGCATGCGAGTATAACAATGAAGCAAAATCATGGGCGAAAAAAGGGGTGAAAAATACCATAGATGGATAAATAGTAATAAAGCATTGATTAAAGACGATTCAGCAAACCAAGTTGAGAGCCAAATGGACAAGTAATTAAAAAGGCACCATTGAAATAAAATACAAATGCCTCAACGACTCAAAGTATTGCTTAAACAAATATTACAAAAATATCATGTCTCTGTGTCAGACCCTTCATCCTCTCTAACCTCCTCGTCATCCTCATCCACATATGTTACCTCTTCCTCGATGTTGCTGACAATTTCCCCAACAATGATCTTCTTACTCATGCCTATCCTCTCTAGAGGAATTCCAATCCCCTAGAAAATGAGCTTGATCTATTTGATGACCCTATAGAAAGCATGAAAGAAACCCATGATGCCATCATTGGCAGTGGTGTTGTATTATTTCTACATCTCCTGACGGGATTTCTTTCCTCGTCCAAAGTCTCTCTAGAGGATATTACTTGAGAGGACAACTCCTTTTTAGAAGTTTTGACTTCCTTCAAAGCTTTCTCTTTATCGGCCAATGTCCCCGACAAGTTAACAATTCTAGCTCCAATTCAAATAGGGCGACATGAGTCTCCTTTTCATTTTTAAGTCCATACAATCTCTTGTCCTTCTTTTTCCATCCTTCAACTTTCTTCCGGGACTTCTCCAACTCTTTTTGAATTTTCAACACTTTTTTCTTGAAGAGTGGTATGTTCATAGGTAGTTTCCTCAGACTTGCTTCTCTAATGTTCCTTCTCCTTGGGTAAATTATCAGGGGGAAATATTTTCCCCCAACCAACATCCGCCAACATAATCAAAAAAGAACCACAGAAAATGTGGTATATGATATCAACCATTAATTCCATCTTGCTGGTGTCAGAAAGGCCTTGAATGTAAGCAGCGTATTGCTAAGAGAAATAAGCTTCTGCTTCTTAAGAGGCCTGCTTTATAATCCTCAACAATACCAAAGCTAAAGGACTTAGACCTTTTCCTCAATCCATCTTCTTCAACTGGATCCTTATCTCGCTCCTTCTTATTCTTGTTTCTAGCTGTTTCACACCAAGCTAAATGTGGTATGTGGTTTTTTTGCTCTGCCTCTCTCCCTGGTTGAAAGTGGTTGGATGCACTTAGGAGCTAGGCCAAGACTCCATGAAAATAGAGGGTTGATCGATAGTAATGGTTGTGAAAGCTAGTATTTTTCCTCCTCCATTGACGTGGGGGGTTAAAATAGGCGCGCACGCAAGGGGGTGGGGGCAGATGAGCAACATTGTCCTCCTTGGTCTTCTTTCTCTCATGGATACTTCTGATGGACATCATGAATCGTCTATCTCAGCTCCTCTACTTCAACATCGATGATAACTTCGGTCCCATTGGTCATCCGAAAGGGAGTCTCTGGTATTTGAATGGGGTGTGGTCCTATATGCATAAAGGACATGTGGGTGTTCATCTGCCCATTTTCCTTTTGCTGCTATAAGTATTTGCTGTAACCCTCTTAAAACTACCTAATTTGCTACTTCAACCTGCCTATTGGTCTTGGGTGTTTCAGTAACATGAAAGGATGCTTGACTTTCAGGTCTTCCAAGAGATTCTTAAAGTACTCTCAAAATAATAGTCCTACACCTAGAAATAAGGTTGATAAAAGAGGAGAAATGTATGAAGTATTGGATGTGATTTATGTCTTGTTCAATACTATCAAGTTGAAGAGAATATGGAAGAAAACCCTTAAATTCCTAAAAGTGATGGAATTCTAACCAAACAAAAGGAAGAAGAAATATGATGTGTTTTTCATTTCATATATGTCGTCCTAACACAGAAATCGAAAGGTCAAGCTATTGACGGAAAAGAAGCGTTGGATGGGAGGCAACCCATCAATTTTAACTAGTTTTTATTTTCCAGAATTTATTTTATATTCAAAACCATCCCAAGATGAATTAGATACTCAAGCATAAATTTTCCAAGAAGATCTCAATTGTCTTTAATAAACAAGTTTGTGGATGTTTATATTTTTTCAGATTGCAAGTTTAGCACTTTAGCATTGAACAAATGATCCAAAAGAAACTTGATCATCACAATAACAACTAGCAACTTGAAGGCGAAGGATGAGAAAAGAATCAACGCACTTGTACTCAACCTACAAATATCTCATATAGTAAGGTTTGAGCCAAATATTTCAATTGTTCACTTTTCTTTCTTTATGTGTGTATCCATGCATTATTCTTTTATCTGGTTTGATCTATTTCTGATTAAGTTATCTGGTTTGAACAACACACACTGAGGAATTTTTTTGCTTATAACTTTGAGTCTTTGTAAACTACCCGTTAGTAATAGGTATATCCATTGCTAAACACTTTGAGCCTAAGCCTTTCTTTCGGTGACGTAGCCTAAAATTCTTAGCCATACTACTTGAAAGATCTTTTCTTTCCATCCTCTCTTTGGAGTTAGGTAGGAGTATAGTCTTAAAGCATGTGAAAAAGATTAAGTTTGGGGTTGATCTTGGAAGTGAGCAAAGTTTTAAGTATGGGGTTGGAGTACTAGAGAACGTGATCCAAAATTTCAAAAGTTGTTGTGAAAAAGAAGTGGAAAAAGACACTTGTTCGAAAAAATATGAATGAGAAAAGAAAAGAATGATATTATAAGAAGGATCAAAACTCTCCAAAGGTTTAACCCTACTTTCCTAAAAATATACTACCCTAACATAAGCCAAGTTAAATCCTGAAAAATCCTCTAATGTGTGTGTTATAATTTCAATGATTGACTCTATTAGAAGATGATCAAGCTAAGTTTAAATTATTTTGCATGTTGATTGAGAGATCACCTTATCCATTGTGTGAGTTATAGTGAGTTGAGAGACTGGTTGAGTACTCGTCAATATTGAAGACATTTTTCCAAATTTGTCGGATTGAAGTTGGGATCTAGAACAATGGTCAGGTGAAAGAAATATTTAATTTGGTGATGTTCAATTGTTATTATGCGACTTGTTGTCTGTTGAATATGCATTTACAAGCGAGTTACTTAAGGACAGACAACAATTCAAGTTTGGGGTTGTGATGACAGTCAGTTATTACATATATTTAGTTGAAGAATCAGAGAAAAAAAAGTGAAAGTCGAGCAAATATGAGGAAGAATGAAGGAAAAATAGATAAGTGTGTAAATTGTAGACTTAGTGAAAATTTGAGTGAAAAAGGAGCGAAAAAGAGTGAAGCTTCGGAAATAATTACATCCACCATCGTGCATGCGATACGGAATGAAAAGTCACGTCGCGCGCGGAGATTGACACCTTTAAAAGGGGATTTTATGCACTTTCACTAGGATTACGATTTTGGGAGATAAAAGCATGATTTTGAGGGCACAAGTGGAGATTTTTGGAGCATTTGAAGCCATTGGAGGCTATCTCTTTAAGGTACTTCTTATGTTATCTTTATCTATCAATTGTGGTATTTTTAATTGCACTATGAGTAGCTAAATTCTTCTATGTTAGATTATGTTAAGATGAACCTATTTCTATATTGTTTGATTCTATGTTGATTCGAACATTGTATGAACATATTGATCTATAATCTTATTCAATTGCTTCTTGTTCATAATGCTTTTTATGTGAGATACTCTTTTAATCTGATTTTGGTCATATAAGGAATACTGACCATTAGTCTATATGTTGGACCTAGGGCAATTGTTGTACTTATGGTGATTGAATAGGGGTAGGAGACCCCAAGTAGTGGCATAGAGAATTAACATTTTAAATATCGCCTAACCTATCTTACGCTGGAGGACTAGGGGTAGAAAGCTCTGAGTAATGGTTAGTGAGTTATTTCATAAGGAATCGGCTATAACAGTTTTGTTAATTTGCCGCAAGGTTATAGTGATTAGATAATTCATACAGGACATCAAACATCAACAAAAGGGTAATATGGGATTCTATAACACAACCTGACCTCTTTCGTGATATTATTTTCTCGTTTATTTACTTTTCGCACTAAAAATTAACCCCCTACTAGTTTTTATAAATTACACATATTTTGTCTTACTTGGAGGCAGTCCTTATGTATTCGATCTTTTTTATTACTTCGATAGTATCAGTACACTTGCCAAGAAGTCATCAAGAGTCTTAGCTTTGATAATTGCTTAGAAAATAAATACTTTAAGCAGCATGGTCAGCATACACAATAACTTTTGACCCTACTAAATAAGATCTGAATTTGTCAAAAGCGTAAACAACAACTAACAACTCATTTTTAGTAGTTGCATAATTCATTTGAGCGGGATTAAGAACATGACTAGCATAATATATCACATGCAAAAGTTTGTCTCTTATTTTTCCTAACATAACCGCTACTGTAATATGACTTGTGTAACGCCCTAAACTGCTTTCATGATTACCAACTAACCCCACAAACCAATACGGGGTCTTTTCAGCATGCTTTGTCCTCACTCACACGCTTTCCTAAAAACTTCCCAGAAGGTCACCCATCCAAGCCAAGCGTAAACAACAACTAACAACTCCTTTTCGGTAGTTGCATAATTCATCTGAGCAGGATTAAGAACATGACTAGCATAATATATCACATGCAAAATTTTGTCTCTTCTTTCTCCTAACATAACCACTACTGCAATATTACTTGTGTAACACCCCAAACTGCTTTCATGATTACCGACTGACCCCACAAACCAACATGGGTCTTTTCAGCATGATTTATCCTCACTCACACGTTTTTCGGAAAACTTCCTAGAAGGTCACCCATCCAAATACTACTTCAAGCCAAGCACGCTTAACTATGGAGTTCTTATCTATTAGGCTATAAAAAAGAAGATGCATTTTGTTGGTATAGATAGTACCAATCAATCCTTATAAGCATTCCTTCAACCATGCAGTCCCATACCTGCACAACCTCAAGATCCCTCTCATTCCGATGTGAATTCGGTTTTCCCCTAGAATCTGCTAGGAGTGTCTCATTGTCATGCCTTGTGCATCGACAACCATTCCCTCGCCCTCGGGTGTTACATGTAACCACTATCTGCCCTTTTCGGTCCCAGGTGTTACATTCCCACCATCTTCCACTTGGTTCGTCCCCAAACCACATCGTACTGGGAGAGGTATGACTCTGATACCATTTGTAACACCCCAAACTGCTTTTAGGATTATCGACTGACTCCATAAACCAACACGAGTCTTTTCAGCATGTTTTATCCTCACTCACACGCTTTCTGGGAAACTTCCCAGAAGGTCACCCATCCAAACACTACTCCAAGTCAAGCACGCTTAACTATGGAGTTCTTATTCGTTAGGCTACCGAAAACAAGATGCATAGTTAAGCGTGCTCGACTTAAAGTAGTATTTGAATGGATGACCTTCTGGTAAGTTTTCCAGAAAGCGTGTGAGTGAGGACAAAATATGCTGAAAAGACCCGTGTTGATTTGTGGGGTCAGTCAGTAATCCTAAAAGCAGTCTGGGGCGTTACAACTTGCATCATACATGATCTCAAAAGGGAGAGACCAATCTGGGGCTATCACAATTAATGTAGAAGCCAACTTACTATTTAAAGTTTCAAATGCCAACTTACATTCTTTATCAAAAGTGAAAGGCTCATCTTTCCCAGGAAAATTAGTAAGTGCTTTAGCAATATTTGAAAGATCTCTTATAAACCTGCGATAAAAACATGCATGCCCTAAGAAACTCCTTACCCCCTTTTCATTCACAGGGGGAGGAAGATTAGCAATGACCTCCACTTTTGCCTTGTTAACTTCTATTCCCTTGTGAGAAATTTTATGACCTAGCACTATACCTTCTTGTACCATAAAATGACATTTTCCCAATTCATAATCAGGTTGGTTTGCTGGAACCTTTCTAAGACAAGAGACAAGTTAGTCAAACAGTTATCAAAAGAAGAACTAAAAACAGAAAAGTCATCCATAAACACTTCCATGTGCTTTTCAAGCATGTCAACGAATATGAATGTCATACACCTCTGAAAAGTAACATCGGCATTGCACAACCCAAATGGAATCCCTCTGTAGGAAAAGATACCATAAGGACATGTGAATGTTGCCTTCTCCTGATCCTCAAGGGCGACAACAATTTGATTGTATCCCGAGTATCCATCCAGGAAACAATAGTACTAATGACTAGCGAGCTTCTCTAACATCTGATCAATAAAAGGGAGAGGAAAATGATCTTTCCTTATTGTGGTGTTGAGCCTCCTGTAATCAATACACAATATCCAACTAGTTACTTTGCGAGTGTGAATCAATTCATCTTTCTCATTCAGTATCACCGTTGTTTCTCCCTTCTTTGGAACCACATGTACGAGACTTACCCATGAACTGTCATAAATCATACAACTCAAATTTACATCCAACAACTTCACCACTTCCTTTCTCACTACCTCTTTCATTGTTGGATTTAGTCTTCTTTGGGGTTGTACCACTGGTTTATGATCGTCCTTCATTAGTATCTTATGCATGCATATTACGGGGATAATCCATTTCAAGTCTCCAATGGTCCATCCGATAACACTTTTGTATTTCTTCATTACATGTACCAATTTATCCTTCTCTTTTTCTTGTAGCCCGAAACTTATTAATGTCGTAAAATTCTTCTTAGAGTCCAAAAAAATATACTTCAGATTCTCAGGTAAATGCTTCAATTCTGTACCTATTTTAGATTCCTTTTTTCTCTCAGCTTCCAATGGAACTCTTAAATCCTCCCACCAGCGTGGTTGGGATCTTAGCCATTAAGGTTGTGCTTCCAACATGGCTAGCACTTCTTTATCTTTTACATCCTCACTTTCCTCTATTTCTTGGGCTGACAAACTGAGAACTCTTTCCAAAGGTAATTTGGGGATTTGGCTCTTAACAGATTGAGCTACCACTATGTTTATCACTTCAACTGAACTACTCTTCCCCTTATCATCTTTGTACTTCATAGCATTCCTGACATCATTTTTTAGCTCTTCATCATAAACCTTAAGGGTCATGGTTCTTTCCTCAATGTCTATCATGCATCTCTCTGTTTCTAGGAAAGGTCTTTCTAAAATCAGAAGGATCTCTTCATCTTCAGGCATCTCAAGAATAACAAAGTCAACAGGAAACACAAACTTGTCTATTTTTACTAGAATATCTTCTACCATACCATATGGTCTCTTTACTGAATGATCAACAAACTGAAGTGTCATCATGGTATCCTAAATTGTACTTATTCCCAACTTCCTATAGATGGACAAATGCATAAGACTCACACTAGCTCCCAAATCAATAAGTGTCTTCTTGAATTTTCTATCCCCAATTGTGCATGGAATGGTGACTGAACCCCTATCTTTCTTATATACTGGAATCTTCATACCCTACAAAATAGCACTGCAAGTTTCCGTCAAAAGTATAGGTTCGGTGTCAATGGTGCGTTTCTTGGAGATGATATCTTTCATGAACTTGACATATATTGGCATCTGCTTAAGTGCTTCAGAGAATGTGATATTGATTTCAAGCTTCTTAAACATATCTAAGAACTTCTATAAAAAATTCATGTTGATCCTTCTTCTTATTTCTTGAAGGACATGGGAGTTTGATGGTTGGTTTTGGCTATTTTGGTTTCTCTTTCTACATGACTTCTTCTTCAAAAAAATTCTAGTTCTCTTTAATTTTCAGGGCAACTTCCATAAAATGGGCTTCTTCCCTTGATTTTTCTTCAGGGCTCTCAGTTGACTCACCACTTCTAGTTATCACAAGACTCACTCTATCATGCTCTCTTGGATTTGTCACTGTTGCAATAGGAAGAGACCCTTGTGCATGAGTATCTACTATTGTTGTGCTATCTGACCCATATGAACTTCCAAATTCTTAATAGAAGTTGTAGTGTTCCTTTGATTGTTTCTTGTCTCTTCTTAGAATTGGGAGTTTTGAGCTGCCATCTTTTTAATGACTAATTCCCAATCTGTCTTCTTAGGAGCTTGTTGCTGATATTGTTGTTGGAGCTGATTCTGATAGTTTTGCTGACGTCGAAATTGTTGTTGGTTCTGATACTAAATAGGACCCTACTTTTGAACATTCCCTTATTATTCTTTCCAGGAGAAGTTTGGATGATTCTTCCACCCTGGATTATAAGTATTATAGTAGGGGTTGTTCTGCTTTAGAAAATTCATTTCTTCAATTTGTTGCACATTTGCAACACAATGCATGGCATAATGAGGTCCACCATAAATTTCACAACTCACAACTTGAAACTGGTTGAACTTGAGCTACATGTTGAGTATCTATCATCATTACCTTGAGTCTTTTTTCAATTTCTGCAACAATTTGGTCTTCCATCTTTATACTTTGAGCAGCTATTTTTAAATAAATCATTCCCTCTGGTTTTCTTACACTCCTATCGTACAACTCTAAGTGTTCATTTGCAACAATCACTTCTATAATCTTCTTGATACTAGTGGCTGTTTAAAGTTAGTTGAGCAATAAATAGTTGTATAAACCAATTGTTTAGTCATAAACCTGAGGCCATTAACAAACATTTGCATCTGTTCCGTCTGATATAAGTTTTGAGTAGGACAAGCAAACATTAATCTCTTGAATCTCTTGTAAGCATCACCTAATGATTCTCCCTTCTTATTTTTAAAATTCATGATATCATATCTTTTCCTGAGAAAAACAGAAACAAGAAAATAATCATTAAGAAAATTTGTCTTCATTTCTTCCCAAATAGTGATACTTCCAGCAGGAAGCGAATAAAACCATTCTCCGGCTTCTTCAACTAAGATGAACGGAAACATTCTCAACTTTTTGGCTTCTTCAGAATTCCCATCTATCTTCAAAGTAGTACTCATAGTAAGAAACCTCTGCAGATGTTTATTTTCATCTTCATTAATCTTTCTTGTAAAAGGTCTCTTCTTAAGTTGTCGGATAGTAATTGGGTGTAACTAAAAATTTGTCATATTTACCAGTTGGTTAACTATAGTCAAACGACCACCTAGGGCATTTTCTCTTTCATAATCCCCAAGAAGTCTTTCTTCAGTTGGTTCAGCCATAACTAGTTCCTCTACTTCTCTGTCTGACTTTGTATCTAATTCAACCAATCTGTCTACCTCCTTATCTACCAGCCTTGCTTGTCTAGCTTGTCTAAGCAAAGCGTGCAATGTACTTTCTGGTTTTACGTCAAAAGGAAAATCAGCTGAGGACTTTCCTCGCATACAAATATTAGACATATATTAGTAGAAACAAAATAATAGCTATAAAAATAAAAATAACTGAAATAAAAAGTTTTAGTTGTAGAGCAACAAAATTTTAACTAAAATGAAGTTATGAACTCTATAATCTTTGGTAGTCCCCGACAACGACGCCAAAAATTTAATCGGTAAATTAGCAAGTGTATTAATCTGTCAATATAGTAATAAAGGGAAATCCCAAGTATCGATCTTAAAGACTACTTGACGATACAAAGTTCGGGTTTTAATTTATTTAAACAAAATACTTGTGGGTTTTTGCATAGGAGTTTTAATAATTGAAAATAAAATGCAATGGAAAGTAAAAAGAGAAATTGAATAGTTTAAAAGATATTATGAGAGAATATGTTAGGGAAGGTGTATGATTGGATTCATCAGCAACAATAAATTAACCTTGCAACAACTTAATTCAATAAGCTTGATTGTCGGTTCTTAAGGGTGTTTAATCATAAAACCTTAGTGAGAAAACCTTTAATCATTCAAATTAAACCCCATGTCTATAGTGAATTATAGATAAAATTAAGCATTATTTTAATCAAGAATATTCCGATTTCCACAGGGGATCCCTAAGCCTAGGAGATATCTACTATCAATTACTCACAATTGAGCGTTAACAATGGCGATCGAGCCTAAATATCATCCACAGGTCAAACTCAATATTTCTGAAAGAGAAAGCATTAAGCATAAATTGTAAATAAATCAAATATCACAAAATCAAAGTCATTACAAGGTAGAAATTTAGAAAGTGCAGACTTTACAAATTAATGGAAGAAAAGGGATCTTCAATCACAAAAATTCATGAAAATCTTGATCCACCACAAATTCTTCAGTGCTCCATCCTTCAAAACGCGGTCTCTGTACTAAAAAATCGTCCAACCCTTGGAAATTTGCGTTTTTCCGGCTAAATAGACAAATTCCGGGCTTTTTCAGATCTGGGTCGTGCCATACGCGTATGGCCTCCATCTATACGCGTATGGGATGTTTTTGCACTGTTTCATACACGTATCGCCCAGGGTAGGGTGTATGGCCCAACTGGAGCCATACATGTAAGGCTCTGGCTGCGTAGCTAGGGGCCTGGCTGATTGACCTCATACGCGTATGGGTAAAAACATGATTTTTTCCTCTCTCCTGGTGTTACACGCATGCTGGGAGGTGTTGTTGAGTGGCCATATGCGTATGAGAGGCCTCATATGCGTATGGGCAATAAATATGTCATTTTCTCCTTTTTTCTCCTGCTCGTGCATCGTTGCCCGGTTTCTTCTCTAATTCAACTCCTCTTTACTCATCAGCCATGTAAACACATGAAACACTACCTCAAGCGCGTAAAATATCTTAGAATCACTAAAACCTTAGAAAATCAATTTATTATAAAACTCTACCAACATAAGGTTAAACTGGTGCTCAAACTCACAACAATTCACCTGCTTTTGGCATTCAAATGACATTAAAACTAACACAAATGATGATTGATCAGAAGTTCATCTATAGCTAACCAATGAAGCAAAGAGCTACGTGACTACTCTCAATTTGTTCACATTTCTGAATTAAAGAGCTAGCTAGTTCTCTGGGTTGTCATGAGATCAAGCAAGAAGAAGATGGACCTTTAAAGAAGACTATGTCTCTAAAGAAGCATCAACCAACACTATAAGCATAGTCAAGTAAACTCCAGATGCCAAAGAAGAACAAGTGGACTTGTGAAGTCAACCTCTACTGAGAAAGTGCATGGATTTGTCAAGAAGGTCTTCTACCTTATGCACAAGGAGTAATGTCACTGCAAATGAGGTGTTCCTAGGTCAACAAAGAAAAGTCATAGATGGAACTCATCTAGGCAAAAAAGAAAGCTCTGGTGGATACAAAATGAAACTCTAGAAGAAGATTCCGCTCAAAGAAAAAGCCAACATGATGCTGATGACAAGCACTAAAGAAGGAGAAGCCAAAGTAACACAAAAGCAGTTGTCTTCGAACCAGGGTTAGAATCTCCATCAAAAATAATATCTAACTTAAACAAGATATCCTGGAGAGGAAGGTTGGAACATCTATCATGGAACCAGATGCATGAAGCTCCCAACACTCAAGAGAAGAAGGTATTTGCTTCAAGATCTGGAACTTAAGACTCATGGAGCTGAAGGTTGGGAAGGAGATCAAGAGAATAAGACAATTAGAATAAGAAGTATTGGTAACTCTTCTCTCACTCTGCCTCTGATATACTTGTCTTGTTTTATACTAACAAAACTTGAACAAGTTTGATTCCATGGTACAAAATGTATCATGTTAGAAGACTCTAATTTCCCAAAGATTATAGAGCACATAACACTGAAACAAGATTTGTTATGGAATTAATTCATGTTAAGTTTGATGATGAGCTTGGATCTGAAAAGTTAAAGCTAGTTGAAGAGCTTGCAAATTTGAAATTTCTCAAACTCTAAAGGGAAAGAATATAAAGAAATAGACTCTAAAAAAGGCTGAAGGCAAAAGTATTCAAAATCTGATGCTAACACCATTCTAGTAACACCAAGGATGCTTGGGCAGAGTCATAATTGTATCTAAGCCAGAATCCCTCTGGAAACTCATGTCATCTGGACTCCGGGCTTAGAACAATCAAACATGGATCTATGGCTCTAGAGTAAGATGTTTTTCATACAATAAGCCATTAAAATGTTTGAAGAAATTTTATGGTATGCACAGTTTCTTGGCTCTACTTCAAGAATAATAATAAGAATCTGGAAATGAATGATGAAAGAAATTAGTATCTGGATGCAGCACTCAGACTCTCAGATTCTCTGAACCAAAAGGTTATCAAGCTAATAATAGTAACATTCATTTTACCTTGATAACACTTTTTTTTATAGGAATCATATTTTGCTTTCGAAGTGCTAACCATACTAAGATAAACATCATTTAATCAAAAAATATGTTCAAAAGGATATTTACTGATACAAACCTTCAATGGACTGGTATCTCATAAAAAAACTTGCTGAAAATAAGATTTATTTAGAAGAACTTAGAATAAAATTTTATTGAAATGAATGATGAAATATCATAATGCGTAGCAGCATAATGATTAAAACCGATTCTAAGTTATTTGCCTCTGGACCAACTAACTTTCTTTGTGAAAAGGTTGTCATGGTCAGAAGATTCGAAGTCAGAACCCTGTTGAGAATTTTCTGTCTTTTGATCTTTGAAAACCTTTGGTTATTCTCAATTACTTTTGGTATTGCTAAGACATGTGACAAGTTGTCCTACTATCTTCTAAGCCATAAAAAACGCTTATAGTACCTCTGAGTTATTATTATTTTTATTGGATAAAATGAAATCATGCTTTGGCGCCCCTATGTTATTAATGAATTAGAATAACAATGATTATTTTTCAGATGTTGCAGGTTGATTAATTTCTTTCCAGCTTTCACAACGACATTTGTGTTCCCCCTCATTTCTCTCGAGTCTTTTCTAAAACCCTCACTCTTCCTCTCTTTCACTCTATATAAACCATGCCTTGTTTTGTTTTCTTACCATCTCACTCTTTCTTTACCCTTCACTCTCATCTCCCTTTAGCACCTATCTCTTTTAATGGCTTTTTGCAATACCTTCAACAATGATGAAACTAAGCTTGTTACTATCCTAGAACAAGTGGTTAACTTTGAAGAGCTAAAATCCATAGGTTCCAACATTCACCATCTTGTTACTTCTCAACGATGAGGAAACTAATTTGAAATGCCCCATCGTCCAATTTTTCCCAATCTTGTCAAAAGCTTTTGGGTGAATATTGCGATTCATTTTAATGATTAAAATGTTGAGGAAATCTGGTCTGTTATTTTAAACACTCCTATTATCATCACTCATTCACTTATTACTGATGTTATTAAGCGTGAAGAAGATGGTGCCGATATTTAGTGGTACAGAACCAACCTCACCTTTTGCAAAGACATTCTCTCCATCATGAAAAGTTTTGGAAACCCTTCCAAAGCTTATGATCTAAATCTTGTGGCAAATTTGTGGTATCAGCTAATTATCACAAACTTTTTACTTAGGGGTCAGAAATCTCCCTTCTTGTCTATGGATGACAAACACGTTATTTATTTCCTCATTTCAAGGGTAAAAGTTAATCTACCTCTGACTATCTTCAACTCTCATGAGAGTGATTTTTCCCTAATTCCTTTTGGGAGAGTTCTCTCTGAACTGTTTGTTCAAAAAGGAATAATTAAGGAAGTACATATGGCAGGTCAAACTGAAGCGCTTGAAACCTCCTAAGGAAAGAAGCTCGTAGGTGTTATTGGCATAGAGGCTTAGAGGAAGAGGAAACTCGGCCCTTAGGGAAGAATTATTTGTCTGTATTTCTATCCTTATGTCTGCCTGTTGTTTCTCTTTGTATTCCCTCCAACTGATTTGTATTTTTTTCCTTCATTCAATGAATGTTTTCATTTTCTATATTTTATCTATTTGATAGTTTTATTATTCTTTTTTGATAATGACAAAGGGGGAGAAGAGTAAATGATTTTGATCATTTTTATTCAGTTGAATATATCCCAAACATTAGAAAAAGGAAGAAGAGTAATGATCTGAAGAAGAGTAATGATCTAAAGAGTGTGTTGACATTAACATTCTAAAGAGCTCAAGAGTAATGACTCTGAAGAATTTAATCTAATAACTCTGAAGAAAGTATGTTGAAAGAGTTTCATGAAATCAAAATTATTCTAAGTCTTGTACTCAGAGGGAGCTTGAAAACCTCACTCGGTACTTAAGCTGGAGAATTTTGATAGTCTAAAATACTCAGAGGAAGCCTCCAAACCTTACTCTAATTTTTTAACATATTTAGTTGATTTGAACCTTCACCGAAACCAAAATTATTTTGAATCTTAAACTCAGGGGGAACTTCTAAACCTAACTTTGTAGATTTAAGTTGATGAAATAATTTTGAAAGTATAAAACTCAGGGGAGATTACAAACCTACCTCTAAAGTTTTATAAACATGACTATCCAAAATACATTGATATTCGTCTGAATTGAGATTTTAATTGAACCAAAATTATTTGGAATCTTGAGCTCATGGGGAGTTTGCAAACCTCAATCTGTAGATTAAAGTTGAAGAAATAATTTTGAAATTATAAAATTTATGGGGAACTTACAAACCTAACTCTGGAATTTTATAAATATGATTATCCAAGTAAAAATTGTTCATGAACATATATTTTTTTGTCATCATCAAAAAGGGGGAGATTGTAAGAACAAGTTTTATTCTACATCGACATACCTTTATGTTTTGATGATAGCAAAGTGCAGAAGAACAATTTTGTGCATCAACTATTTTGTTAAGTGTGCAATCTAAAAGGCTAGAACATATTCTAAATGAAGAGAGAAAATACTAAGTGAAGCAGATTCTGATCAAGGAACTTCTAATGCTAAGTTTGAGTCAACTCTGATAGTGGAAGACTCTAAAGAAGTCAAATATAATAGTCAACTAAGAAGAAAGCAAAGACTAATGGAAAGCAAACTTCAAATCAAAGCAAATCCTGAACAACTTCATTCATAAAAGCCATACTCTAAAGAAAGTTATACCGTTGAAGAAGTTAATATGAGTGCAGACTAAGTGTGTAGAAAGCTGAAAGCTGATTCTAAAGAGAAGACACACTCTGAACAAAATAAAGTTATCAAAAACATTTGTACAATCAATTCAAGCTTCAAGGTTATCAATTCAACATTTTTAAATAGAAATCGTTCAGACAATCTATGTTATAAGCTCTGACTACAAGTTTGTGTTAGTCTCAGAACCTAATACTCCAAGGACTCTGAAGTCTCTACATGTTATGAAGACAACTTCTGAGAAATCTACTCAAGCTTCTTTTGTTTTATATTAGAAGCCTCTGACTAGAAGTTGGTAAGAAAAGGAAATAGTTCTCTAAAAGTCAAAAGCACGTGAACAAACTATGCTCATGCATTTCCTGTTAACATTTACTCTAGATTGTAGTACTTTCAAGTCCCGCTCTAAATAGACTTTGTAGTCTATATCATCTAGGCTCTGGAATCTATCAAAATTCACTTCATCTCTTATATGAAGCCTCTTATTATGATGAGAAGAAATCTCAAGGAAAGTACAACCACCAAGAAAATTTCTTATGAAGATAAATTCTGATCTATACTCTAGCTTCAATCCACTTGCATAAGAAGCCTATGACTAGAAAGATTTGAATTAAATGTCAATAGTGTTTGATGTGAAGGAAGTACAAAAAGCAAGTCTATTCAAAGTAAAGAATCTTCTCACGTCCCATCATCAACAACTTTCTGCTGCAAAACGCCGCTCAACTGTTGCATATTAAGTGACCTTTATACAACAGATACTTTAAGGTAAATTCCTTTTCTACCCTCTAACGGATCTTTCCTCCAACAGATTTATTCATCTCCTATATATTATGAGGAAGAAGAATATATAAGACATAAGAGAGAAAGAACGAGAGTGAGAGAGAAGATCGAAGAAATGAGAGCTGCATGCAGATGTGTGTAATTTTTAGCAGACGCTGAAGCTACAACGCTACAACACAACAAAGAGAGAAACATTTAGAACTTTCATTATATATATTTTAAGTGTATTCATTTGATATTCATCTTTTGTAATCAGATTAATCAAGAAGCACACTTGTAAACACAAAACTGTTATAACCCAATTGGTTATATTCCTCAAGCGACCATGTTGGTCAGGTTCTTAAGAGGGATTTGACATGTAGTTAAAGAGGGTGAAATCTTCTTAAGCGACCAGGTAGGTCAGGGTCTTAAGGAGTCAATGACCGTCAAGATTTCTTAAGCGACCAGGTAGATCAGGCTCTTAAGGTAATCAGTGATAGGTTGTCATTGCATTTGTATTAGTGTTGATTATTGGCTTAAGTCATTGTCTAATGAAAGTCACTCACGTGGGTGGTCTGAAAGTAGCCTAGTTAACGGTGAACCAGGATAAAAATACTTGGGTCTTTTGTCATTGTTCTTCTTATTGTTATTGTTATTCTTGCGTTTATTTTGGGAAAGAAAAAGTTTTCATACTTGAAATCCAATTCAAACCCTCCCTTTCTTGTGTTTCAAGCTCCTTCAGAAATCAATGGGACACAAATTGTGTATATTGGTGAGTGTAATGTAAAATGCCTACCAGTATGTAGGCTCGTCTTCAGATTGGCAAGTGCTTCATCCCAGAATCAACAAAAGGTTATGCAGTCAGTACGGAGTGTGCTGCCTTTACATGAATGTTTATTTTCTCTTGTGAGTTTTACCTTCTCTTTCAATGACTTTGAAGTCAGGGTGATGAATCATCTCATCTTTCCCCTTCACACTAACACCTTGTGAGGTGGACGTATGTTAGAGTCCTTCAACATTAGTGTGAGTACAAAAACATTGTCCCTATGTTAAAAAATTTCTTCCACCTATTCCATGTCTAGAGAGGACTTCTGCTAAATCTGATAAGTCCCAATGGTTGATTTTCTTTAGACAAGGTCGAAAGATGTTCGAGGTCAACATGGATAACTTTAAGGGTTTTAAGGATATATATTATCTTATCACCCCTCTCAATCACACCGATCATGAGAGTCTTTGGGAAATTTCTAAAGGATTTGTTTATATTGATTCACTAGGGTTTTCCTTATTCCTTACCTTAAACACGTACTCCCCCTTCCAAAATGCTTGGATAAATTCTCAAAATTTTGGTGGCAGAATCACGTTCTTGTGAATCCGAGAACATGCATATATCATTCCATAGACGGCGATATTATTTCATACTAGAACAAAAAAATGGAGAGATATGACCACAGTCGAAAGGCTTTTGTTGCGGTGGTTGATGTCTGAAGTGTAGAATGATAAGTATACATGGTCGTGACTCAGAGTCACACTTATATAATAGAGACAATTAAAACTATTTCCAATTGAACTGCCATTGATTAACAATGTTCGTTGAATGTATATCAATGGTAGAAATAAAGGCAAGAGTCATACTCTTGTTGTGAGTTTTGGAATGAATTGAAAATTCAATGGATAAAATAGCTTAAAATAAACAAATGCTATTAAATATAATATTTTCATACAATCAATTTTTTTATAGAACTCATCTTTACGGTGTGTTTGAAAGTTGATTTTTGAAGGAAAAAATCTTAGAAAACTGTGTTTATATCTTAAATATATTTAATTTTTTTAAAATGATTAAAAAATATATATTACATTAGCATATAAAATTATATTATTTTTTAAAATTTTAAAAATATCAAATATATTTTAAGATACATATGCAACCTTCCAAAATCTTTTCTTCCAAAAACTCTTTAAAAAAATCAACTCCCAATGAATGCCCTTAAAGGATATTATTTAAGATGAAAGAGATAGGCAATGTCTAAATTTGATTCAATCATCATATAGAAATGTGAGGTTGAGTGATGGGTAAGTGTGACAGAATATAGTGAACAAGTTTCTCACGTGAATATGACAGACACCTTCATCAATAATGTTGTTCCTCTGCTTTTCTCGTGCCAAAAATGTATATGATGTTGTCAAGATTGTTCACCTGTTTTTTGTTTTGACTAAATACTTATCTTCAAGATTGCAAATTTGTAAGGGAGGTTATTTTTTAATAAAGACTTGGCCTTTGTTTCTAAAACTAACTAATTTGGAGATAACAATTCTAATTCCACCACCAGCCACTAATAAAGAGTCTAATTGAAATTAGAGCAAATTTTATATAGATTAATTTAGTCCAAGAATTGTTAATATCTATAAAATTCAAACATTGAGGTGATCATACTCTTAATTCTTTAGTGTACACTAAAATACCAAAGTTTTAATAGAAGTTATTTATTATACAAGAACTTAAATATTTATTAATTGCTAAGTGTGGGTCATCCACTTTAAATGTTTTTATCTTTGGATGACTTTAGGCTAAAAGAGAAAATGGAAAAAATAATACCCAAAAAAATATGAAAAAGAAAATAAAAGATGAAAGAAATAAAAAAAAAAGGTAGCAATCTAAAAAATATGAAAAGAAAAGAAGATTAGGGTTTGACGGAAATTGGAGAAGAAGATGACTTCTGCATCTGTTCATATCCTGTGGAAAATCTCGTTAATCTGTCCACATCTTGTGAAAAACTCGTTAATTTTACAACTGTAAGTGATTATAAGATTGTTATGAAAATAAGAATTATTCTATGTATTTATAAATGATCTAGTTTGCCCTCTAAGTTAAAGCCCAAAAATTACAAAGGCTCAAAATAGTTATTTTGGTCTAAGTCGAAATCATGTGTTAAACAACAGGTTTCGATATCTAATATAATTCGACGCACACTACATGTTTCGACACATCCTTATTTCTGTCAATCACTATCTATTTTGACACAAAAAATTAGAATTCAACAAATATACCTTAAAAGATAGATAGTCATTATTTATGTCTTCATATATAACTATATAACTCATATGTAAATTTGATTATTTGTTTTTCATTGTCATTTAAAAAAAGAGAAAGTCACTTTTTTTTATGGTGTAAACATTTTTATAAAGAAATTAATAAAAAAAATAGTAAAGTCTTTAAATAAGAAACATAAAAAAGTGAAACTTTTTTCCCTTTTTGACAAGAGGGGTAGATGGTGAATCAATCATCATCTCCAATATCATAGGCTCGTAAGACACCTTACTCACGTAAGCGAGTATAAAATGAATGTTTTTCTTTTCATTTTCTATATATTAGTTTTTTTTTGTTTTTTTTAATTATTTAGCGGTGGTTTTAAATCGACGCAAATTTTTCAGTGTTTTTATTTTATTTTAACCTTTTATCCAGTGTGAAAGCTTCTACATAAGGGTTCTATTTATAGAATCGCTTGTCTGGGTCTCAAGTCGAAAAATTCCACTTAAATGCATTGTCTATACTGAATTTCATTAAAGTTCACGAGATCTTATAGTATTTCATATTCCACTTAAGTGTAGTGTACATCATAATGTTTTATAATTCTCTTAAGTACATCGTACCTTAAAGTGTTCCTTATTTCACTTATTCATTCTATCTCTCATCAATATGTTCTTATGTGTCTGATCCTGTATCTTCTCATGACGTTGACAATTATACTAAATCACATATTCAATATAATAAATAGTGAACGGTATCTAGGAACATATCACTACTACCCAAGTCACGAAAATGTCATGATTTGACAAAAACTTTTTTGTGATAATGTTTATGTGTACAATTACCATTTTCCCCTCATGTTTATATTGAACATAAGACATAGACCATGTCATTCTTGTCTAGTTCAATATTGGACCCTTAGACATATATCTTGTTATGTAGGATGAGAAAATTTCATCTAGGTCACTCATGTCCCTCATCATGATTTATGGAGTATTCATCAACTGTCTTTATGGTCATCATATTACAGACAATGTTTGATTGTGAAAAAAGTATTTGACTCCACATCTAGGGTCCATGGTGGTTTCAAATCGAAGAGTGATATACATCATTATCACCTTGAAAATAACTTATAACACTTGCATAACATTCTATGTAGTATTCTCATGGTGGACTAATCTAGTATAAAGATTACTCATAATATTCATACCTATGTGAAAACTTGATAAATTTTTATTCATGATCAGTAGGATGTGATCATCAACTTATCCATATGATAATCTCAATGCTTTAATGTTATTTCACTTTACAATAAAGTTTGACTAAGGATAATTTAAGAATAATGTCCTTATGTTTAATGAGATATCATGATTAAGTCACACTTAATATTTTATTAAACAAATTAGCTATTCTAGCGACTTTATTATTTTTGGAAGACAAACATAACAAAGAAATATATTTTATTCATGATAATAAATTTGATACAAGTACCTAATTCTAATAAAACATTAGTCTCTAGGGCTTACACCAAAACCATCAAGATCATCAAAACCATCTTCTTGTGGAATTTTCAAACTCATGCTTTGCACAACTTTTCTTAATTTAAAACTAAGCCTTAAAGTTGCAAAACATACATGTAAAACAAGTTATGTTTTCACCTTTGGGACACCGATTTTTTTGGGTCCATGTATGTTATCATTTTTAAGAGGCATTGAGGTATTACCATTTGACCATCTTAAATAATGCAATTTAGAATAATAGAAAGCTTCTACATGGCTAGACCTATTATAATATTTGCATTTAAACACGGTGTAATTATACTTCTTCGTATCAGGACAAATTCTAATGAATAATTTATTAGATTGATACCCTAATCCATTCTTATTATATGAAGCCCTTTGATTTGATAAAATTAAGTTTAGATTCTCTTTACCTTTAGTTAATTTGTGTAGAATTTCATGCAATTTATTTACTTCATTTTTCAACTAAACACATGTTTCATATTTAACTTATTCTAATTATTGATTTCTAATATCAACTAAGTCATTCCCAAGAATTTTATCGCTATTTTTCAGAAAATCAATATAATCTTTAAATTCTACGATATTTGTTTTTAATTTTTCATTCTCTTTACTGAACTTGACACTTAACTTAAATACTTTCTTATAAGTTAGAGTTGTTACCTCAGTGTTATCGTCTTCTTTTGTGGCTTTGAAGTAAACATGTTCTTGTTCGCCAGTTTCCTTTGTATTTCTTCTAGAGGATACTTCATAAGAATATTCATACGAGCTATCAAATATATCCTTGAAATCATCTTCGCATGAGTCTCTTGGGGTTTCTCCAATTGATTCCTCTTTTTTAGTAGATGTTTGATATGATGACTCTCCAAAAACTCCCGGATGTTGACTCCAAATATTCTTTCGAATGTTAATTCTTTAGAGCATCCTTCATTTAATGTGATCGTTCTTTCAAATGAAGCATTTGATGTTGATCCTTCAATCACTTCTTCAATTGAGGATGATGAAGATGATGAAGATTCTTTGAATTTTCTTGACTTTTCTTCATCTTCTAGAATCCGAATTACTTCTTTGAGTTTCATGATAATTCTCTTATTTTGGATTTTTCCTACAATTCAACACAAGTTTTTCTATCCTTTGAATCAAGTATTGGATTAGGTTTCTGATAACAGTAATTAAGTTTGTGATATTTGCTAGAAACACATTTTCTAAAACAACCTCTAAATATTCTCGTGTTTGAGAACTTTAAATATTCTAGTGTTTGAGAACTGTCATACCCCAAAATTTGCCCGTCGATATTACAAAGCTTTCCTCTGACTTGTTCTGCAAGACACTGACTCTAAAGGAACGAAAGCCCAGCTCACAACAGGCCCAATCCAAAGACGGCCCAAAATAGCTTGCTCGCTAGGCGAGCAATTCCTTCGCCTAGCGAACACTTCATCATGACACTCGCCCAGCGAAGCATCAGATCCAGAAAAAAGCCCAGAATGGCTTGCTCGCTAGGCGAGCAATTCCTTCGCCTAGCGAAGCTTGCGAGAAGCTGAAGTTTTGGACCTCATTTTAAGCCCATTAGGTCACCACCACTACTACTATAAATACCAGCTCTTCAGCCACGAAAAAAGGGGACACAGGGAGACCAACAAACAGCCGGACGGACACCGAAACGGAGAGACCAAGACGAAGGACGGAAACCCTGGTGCCAAAACCCTGCTAACCTGAAGGCAGCCCATCCGCGCCGAAACTACCGCCGCCCAACTCAATCCGGCCTCCAAGCAATCAGTCCCTTTCAATATCGCAATTGCGCACAGGTTTGTGTATCACCGCTGTTTTACGTTTCCAATTGACATTCTTTACATACATGATGCATTCCGATTAAAGTTTTGATATGTAATCTGATTTCGTATGTGAATCTAAGTATGAACATCCTGTATAATTGTCTATGCTATGCCTGTGATCAAATGCCATAAGAGTGCAGGTTTTCGGAAGTCATGCTGCTGTCAAACTCCAAACCCGTGGCCGCTCGCTAGCTCATCGCTAAGCGAGCCTGCAGCGAGCATTCGCTGAGCCTTCGCTAGGCGAAGCAGAGGCGAACGGGACAGTGGCTGCTTTGTCTCTTTGCTGTTCTATCTTATGCTTGTCTAATTACGATTTTTGCATCACTTGGCCTGAGCTCATAACTGTTATGTCTATTTTATGGTGCAATTGTCAAATCATATTTTATCTTAATACTCTAACCCGTGTGTTGAATGGTGTAAAAGCTTCCATATCCCCAATGAAGCGGCCGGCTAGGTACTCCACTTTACGTGTGGGAGACCTTCGTGGAGATGGATTCTAAATTACTTCACTTTAATGTGAAGATTCATATTGATTGCCTAATTAATTTTAATGTATTAATTTTTAATGTATTGATTTTAATGTGTTGATTTTAATGTGGAGATTCATCATAATTACCTAATGAACGTTAAAATATGGACTTTAAATAAATGATATCGGACCTCTCTTTATTACCCCACGATTACGGTATTACGGTCATGTCCCGCGAATGTGGGGATACACTTAGCAAAGACCCTTCGGTTAAATCATCATAAGATAAATCATGGTCCCTCGGATGTTGCCTTCGAAAAATACGATTTTGTCCCTCGATGACCCTTCGGTGTAGCCTACGGTTAAATGATGATAGTCCCTTCGAATGCTAAGGTATCCTCACAACTGTTGCCTTCAATGACCTATCGATGACCCTACGATGACCCTTCTACATCCCAAGGACAAAACTACTTACTTCTCAATAGTAAGGATAGTTTTACCCTCATAAGGATAGGAAATGCCCGGAAAGACCTCGGACAGGTATAACCCTTAATTGCTCATTCATAACCTAAAGTATTTTTCCCACCTTACACATTTCAAACATCCTTTTTTTGGAAAATCACCACGTAGCATACATCCGTACCCGGATCATTGTTGAGTTATATTTTTCTGAATAACTTTCAAACCTAAATGAGATAACCACTTTGAGGAATTGAAAAGATCCTGGACCCAGTTGAGAGAGGAGAGAGATGCTTTCGAAGCTCAGTTCAATGCAGAAAGGAAGAAAGTATTAGAGCTCACCAGCCAGCTTAATGAAGAACGAAGACTCAATGCCTATCTTCGCCCAAAAAGAATTCGCCCCTGGGAGACTTGAGCTTTCATTGTATTTTTAGTATTATTCCTTTTGTAATGAACATTGATCAAAAAAAATTAGCAATAAACATTTCTCTCTTGTTGGTGATTTACGCAAAGTTAAATTCCAAAGGTCCTTGAAAACATTTCATGCATTGCATCGCATAACATAACATCGCATAACAGGTATTCTAAAGGACCATATTCTCACGGTCTGCCTCTTACACAGAAAAATGGATCTCGAACAAACTGTCAAAGATCTCCAGACTCAGAATGCTCAATTCAAGGAGATGATGCTAAGCTTATCCAAGGGGCAGGAGGAACTGAAGGCTCTTTTGGTCGAAAAGAAGAAAGACAAGAAAGCTCTGAGCTTCATTAACCCGGGAAGAAGGCGTAAAGGACAGGCTACGGGAATCAAATTTGGAATCCCGAATGGCCCAGAAGAGGGGGCGGAGAATGATTCAGAGGAAGAGAATGCTGATTTCTCCAACCCTGAGGATGACGATGAAGAGTATGAAAATGAACAGTACTCTCCAAGAGATGATAAGTACAAATTGCTGGAAGAACGCATGCTAGCCATGGAGAGTCAGAAGGCACCTGGTCTGGATTTCGAAAGTTTGGGTCTGGTCTTCGATGTGACCATTCCTCGCAAATTCAAAATCCCCACTTTCACTAAGTACGATGGTGCATCCTGTCCTCAGATGCATCTAAGGGCTTATGTGAGAAAGATTCAGCCGCATACCACTGATAGGAAGCTGTGGATTCATTTCTTCCAAGAGAGCCTGTCCGGCACACAGTTGGAATGGTATTATCAGCTCGAGAGTTCTGACATCCGCACCTGGACTGATTTAGCGACAGCTTTCTATAAACAGTACCAGTATAATTCTGAGCTAGCGCCTACTCGGTTACAGTTGCAGAATATGGCTATGGGATCTAAAGAAAGCTTCAAAGAGTATGCTCAGAAATGGAGAGATTTGGCCGGCAGGGTCAAACCCCCTATGACTGACCGAGAATTAGTAGACCTGTTCATGGGTACCCTGACTGGCCCATTCTACAGCCACCTACTGGGGAGTTCTTCATCAGGTTTCACTGAACTTATACTGACAGGTGAACGGGTGGAGAGCGGCATTCGAAGTGGAAAGTTACAGGCGGCTATTTCTACAAGCAGTAAAAAGTCCTACCATGGGAAGAATGAATCGAATGTTGTGAATGGTCAAAAGAATCATAATAAGAAAAATGGTGACCATGCCATTGGAGCAGTGACGATCGCAGCCCCGCCAGCTCAAAACTTCCAGCAAAGACAAGACAGACCAAGAAGGCAGTTTACCAAGCTCAATATGACTTTAGCACAAGCACTGCAAAGTATGATAAAGGTAAACTTAATCACTCTCAGAGGTCCTCCTGCAAATGTCAACATTGCTTCGCCTCGTTATAATCCCAATGCCAGGTGTGCATATCACTCCGATAGCCCCGGGCATGATACAAACGATTGTTGGCTGTTAAAGAACAAAATTCAGGACATGATCGACGCTGGGGAAATTGAGTTCGAGCCTCCGGAGACTCCTAATGTCATCACTGCTCCTATGCCTGATCATGACAAGGCTGTTAATGCTCTCGATGACGATTCTCTCATCACTACTGTAGCGGACTTAACATCTCCTCTCCCGACCATAAAGAAGAATTTATTGCGAGCTGGTTTATTTCCAGGTTGTACTGAAGATTGCAATCTCTGCATACTCTGGCCCGAGGACTGTTTGAAATTGAAGAATGGTATTCAACGGCTGATGGACGATCGTACAATTCTCTTTGAAAAGACGGAAAACCCTATTGAAGAAGTATCTGTGATCGCAAGGTCCAAAGTTCCAGTGAAGATTACTGCTCCCAGAGTACCTGTGAGGATTATTGCTGAGCCCAAAGTAGCCCCCCTAATCATCACTGCCCCTGGCCCAGTACCGTATTCTTCAAGCAAAGCCATTCCGTGGAATTATGGAGGTGATGTTTACATCCATGGTGTAAAGCAAGTTGGTGATTCTGCTAATCCTAATGACATTGTTGGGACTAGTAAAGTTACTCGAAGCGGAAGGATCTTCTCTCCAGAGATCTCACCTCCAGTTCCCGAGAACCGAGGAAAGAAACCAGTCAACCCTTCTCAGTCAGAGATACCGATCGAAGCCACTACTGAAGACGTTGCCAAACGAGAAATGGAAGAAGTGCTGAAGATCATCCGCAAAAGTGATTTTGATGTGGTAGAACAGTTGGGGCATACCCCATCTAAGATCTCGATGTTGTCCTTGTTGTTATCTTCTGAATCTCACGCCAATGCCTTGATAAAGTTCTTGAAGACTGCTCATGTACCTCAGGAAACATCCGTCGATCAGTTCGAAAATTATGTTGCTCACTTGGCTGTTGACAATGGCCTAGGCTTTTCCGATGCTGACCTGACACCAGCGGGAAAGAATCACAATAAAGCCCTGCATATCTCCATTGAGTGTAGGGGAATCACTTTGTCTCATGTGTTGATCGATAATGGCTCTTCCTTGAATGTGCTGCCGACAGCTGTGCTGGATAAGCTGGATTGTAAAAGCATTGAACTGAAACCTAGTGACATTGTGGTACGTGCTTATGATGGGGCGAAGAGTGTTGTCCATGGCGAAGTAGTCCTCCCTATCAAGATAGGACCTCAAGTCTTCAATACTACCTTCCATGTAATGAACATTCGTCCTGCCTATTCCTGCTTGCTGGGACGCCCTTGGATTCACGGGGCAGGTGCTGTAGCTTCGTCTCTCCATCAAAAGCTGAGATACCCAATAGAGGGAAAGATTGTCACTGTGTGTGGGGAAGAGGAGTATATTATCAGCAGTGTGCATACCTTCAGATATGTCGAGATGGATGGTGAATTCTTCGAGACTCCGTCTCAGTCATTTGAAGTGGTTCCTCCGCCCCGTCCTGTCCTTAAGCCAACTCCCCTTGTGCCCGAGGTTATTCGAACTCCTCCTGCCATGGTTTCCCTGAAGGACGCTCAGGCTGTGGTTGAAGATGGTGGCTGTACCGGCTGGGGTCAACTGATCAACATACCCTACAAGTCTGATAAATCTGGTCTGGGATTTAGCTCTGACAAGAGTCAAATTAATGCTGTAGAAGATGCTGACAGCGATCGCAACCTGGATAGCTGGATTTTCCCAACAATTGGTGACGGACTCAATAATTGGAAGGCTGAAGACACTATCCCGATCTCCTTTAGTCAGGAGTAATTGTTATTGTCCATTTAGTATTGCAAATTTTAATTGTTCAATCGAACTTCTTAAAGCATTGTGTCTATGCCCGGGGCACAATAGCTAATTTGTTAAGGGTTTTGTCATTTCATAAGCATATTCATATTCAATAAATCAATGGACCTTTTTGCATTCAAATATTGCGCTCTTTATCTTTCCTGTCATCTTCCAAACAAGCTATGCTTTCTTACACACACTCACGTCACAAATTGCAGATCCGCATCCACTCTGGATCCTATTGATAATAATTCCGCTACTGTTCATTATGACTTTGAAAATCCGATCTACCAAGCCGAGGATGGAAGTGAGGAAGATTGTGAAGTACCTGGAGAGCTTGCCAGACTGTTACTGCAAGAGGAAAGGACTATACAGCCGCATGAAGAGTTACTCGAAGTCGTGAATCTAGGTACTGAAGTGGACAGAAAAGAAGTCAGAATAGGAGCAGGATTGGAAAACAGCGTCAAAGAAAGATTGATTCGGATGTTACATGACTATGTAGAGGTTTTCGCTTGGTCTTATGAAGACATGCCAGGATTGGATACTAACATAGTAGTGCATCGTCTGCCAATGAAGAAGGACTGTCGGCCTGTCAAGCAAAAGGTTCGCCGCATGCGTCCTGAAATGTCTGAGAAAATCAAAGTCGAGGTTATGAAACAATTCAATGCCGGTTTTCTAGCCGTTACTTCTTATCCTCAATGGGTTGCTAATGTGGTGCCAGTGCCAAAGAAGGATGGTAAGGTGCGAATGTGCGTAGATTACCGAGACCTGAATAAAGCAAATCCCAAAGACGACTTTCCACTCCCGCACATCGATGTTCTGGTAGATAACACCGCTCAACACAAAGTGTTCTCCTTCATGGATGGATTCTTGGGTTATAACCAGATTAAGATGGCACCTGAGGACATGGAAAAAACTACGTTTGTGACGCAATGGGGCACTTTCTGTTACAAAGTAATGCCATTCGGTTTAAAGAACGCCGGGGCAACGTACCAGCGTGCTATGGTGGTTTTGTTCCATGATATGATTCATCATGAAATAGAAGTATACGTGGATGACATGATAGCCAGATCTCATACTGAAAAAGAACATCTCGATCATTTATACAAACTGTTCGAGAGGTTGAAGAAGTACAAGTTGAGATTGAATCCGAACAAATGCACCTTTGGAGTAAGATCCGGTAAACTCTTGGGCTTTATTGTCAGTGGTAAAGGAATTGAGGTTGACCTGGCTAAAGTGAGAGCTATTCAAGAAATTCCAGTTCCCCGTACGGAGAAAGAGGTCAGAGGTTTCTTGGGACGCTTGAACTACATTGCCCGATTTATCTCCCACTTGACCGCTACCTGCAAACCCCTCTTCAAGCTACTGAGGAAAAATCAAGAGATGATATGGAATGAGGAATGTCAAGAAGCATTTGACAAAATCAAGAAGTATCTTTAAGAACCCCCAATTCTGATGCCACCGGTTGAAGGGAGACCTCTAATCATGTATTTAACCGTGTTAGAAAGTTCAATGGGGTGCGTGTTGGGGTAACATGACGAGTCTGGTCGAAAAGAGCATGCCATATACTACCTTAGCAAAAAGTTTACCGACTGTGAAACAAGATACTCACTGCTCGAGAAAACTTGCTGTGCTTTGGCCTGGGCTGCTCGCCGACTAAGACAGTATATGTTGAATCATACCACTTTGTTGATTTCTAAGATGGATCCCATCAAATACATGTTCGAGAAGCCTGCCCTCTCCGGAAGAATAGCAAGATGGCAGATGATCTTAACGGAGTACGATATCCAGTATACTACCCAGAAAGCAATCAAAGGAAGCGTGCTCGCTGATCATTTAGCTCATCAAGCGGTGGACGATTATCAATCTATGAATTTTGAGTTCCCAGATGAGGATGTCATGCTTGTTACGGATTACGACAAACCTAGACCGGACGAAGGACCCGAACTGGGATCCCGATGGACTATGGTTTTTGATGGATCTTCCAATGCATTAGGCCCTGGTGTTGGTGTGGTAATCATTTCTCCCGGAGGTTACCATACACCTTTCACTGCTAGACTATGTTTTCATTGTACCAATAATATGGCTGAGTATGAAGCATGTATTTTGGGACTCAAAGCTGCTATAGATTGGCGAATCAAGTTTTTGAGGGTGTACGGAGATTCGGCCTTGGTAATTAGTCAGATCAAAGGAGAATGGGACACTAAACATCCGAATCTCATCCCTTATCGAGAGCGGGTGATGACATTAATCCCATACTTTGAAGAGATTACATTTGAACATATTCCACGAGAGGAGAATCAGTTGGCAGACGCATTAGCTACCATGTCATCTATGTTCAGAGTCAGATGGGACGGTGAAGCTCCCAGGATTACCATTGAACGGTTAGATAAACCAGCACACTGTTATGAACTTCACACTGAGAGGGTACAGGGGAAACCTTGGTTCCACGACGTAAAAAGATATTTAGAAGCTCAGGAATACCCCGAAGGGGCATCCATCAACGACAGGAAATTCCTGAGGAAGTTCTCCGTTAAATTCTTTCTGAGTAATGGAGTGTTATACAAACGTAATCATGATTCGACTCTGCTTCGCTGTGTGGATAGAAAGGAAGCAGAAAGGATTATGGAAGACATACATGACGGTATTTTTGGGACTCATTCGAATGGACATACAATGGCCAAGAAGATTCTGAGATCAGGGTATTATTGGTCTACCATGGAAGCTGATTGCCACCATCACTCCAGAACCTGTCACAAGTGTCAGATCTATGCGGACAAAGTACATGTGCCTCCTGCTCCATTGAACGTGTTGACAGCACCTTGGCCCTTTGCAATGTGGGGCATCGATATGATTGGAGAGATTAAACCCACGGCTTCTAATGGACATCGCTTCATCCTTGTCGCTATTGATTACTTTACAAAGTGGGTAGAGGCCGCCTCATTTGCTTCTGTCACCAAGAATGTGGTGGCACGATTCATCAGGAATAATCTCATTTGTCGGTATGGCATCCCTGAAAGAATTATCACTGACAATGGTACTAATTTGAACAACAAGATGATTACTGAACTCTGCACGCAGTTCAAAATTAAACACCATAACTCTTCCCCGTACCGGCCAAAGATGAATGGCGCCGTAGAGGCTGCTAATAAGAACATCAAGAAGATCATACAAAAGATGACAGTAACGTGCAAAGACTGGCATGAGATGTTACCGTTTGCTCTCCATGGTTATCTCACTTCAGTACGCACTTCGACAGGGGCAACCCCTTTCTCTTTAGTCTACGGAATGGAAGCCGTCTTACCAGTGGAAGTTCAGATTCCCTCTCTAAGAATCATGAAAGAGGCGGGTTTAGGCGAGGATGAATGGATTCAGACCCGGCTCGATCAGATAAATTTGATTGATGAGAAGAGACTTGCGGCTGTTTGTCACGGGCAGATATATCAGAAGCGCATGACCCAGGCATTTAACAAAATAGTCAAGAGACAGGTGTATCAAATTGGCGACTTGGTGATCAAGCGTATCATTCTACCACAAGGGGATCCCAGAGGCAAGTGGACTCCCACATACGAAGGGCCATTTGTGGTTAAGAAGGTATTCTCCGGTGGAGCCATGATACTTGCTACAATGGATGGCGAAGACTTCCCGCATCCTGTGAACGCGAACATAGTTAAAAAAATACTACGCATAAAAAAGACCCGCTAGGTCGACGTACCTAGGCAAAAGTAAGGGCATCCCGGCGAACCAAAAGGGTTCGGGCAAAAATTAGGGATAAACATATAAAAATGTACACCCGGCAAGTCGAAAACCTGAAAAGGCGGCTTGGGCAAAAAAGGGTATCCCGGTGGACTGAAAACCTGAAAAGGCGGTCCAGGCAAAAGTTAGGGATTAAAGCGTATGACTACATCCCGTTCTCTGTCAGCTTCAACCAAGTTCAAGGGACTGAACAAACCAATCACTTCTATCCGACAGCAGGAGATGAGATGCTTGAAGACATAATGACAGTAGTGAAATTAGAATTGATAGGATTTTCTCCCGCATAGCTTTCTCTCTGTTTTCCTGGCAATGTCCTCTTACTAGGATGTCTGTCTCCTTATACATAAGTTGCCTCTTTGTAGGCCCTCTTTCAAAATCAATCCAATTTTATTCCCAAAAAGATGCTTTTGTTTTACTTCCTCTGTTTTGATTGCATAAACGTCCATTGATTTAATTTGAATTGATATATGCATTTGAATATGATCAATGTTTATCAAAAATACATGCCTAAAATGGAAATTGCAACTACTACGAGACTTCAGGACCAAGGAGAAGGTCTAACCACGCTTTCCAATGAATCCGTTGCTAATTCGATTCCCCGGCAACGCCAATTATTTCCCAGAAGAGAGTGGCATTACTAGACAAATGGGTCATCTCTTCCATCCCCAGCCAGGCTCTGTTCAGTGTTTCCATCGTCAGACAGAAATCAAGTATCCCCCAGCCGAGACAGGGTCATCAATACCAATGTCTCCGACCAGCAGACTGAGGTTTATCTCCCCAGTAGAGTTCCCTGGAGGAACGTTTCAGACGCATAGTGCATTCATTACATCATTTCACATCACATACCGCATCATATACATTACATCATTTCGTAACATATACATGCATACAATGCTCGCATTTATTCCAGACGCTTAATTCACTCATCACATCATTTCACAGCATACGCATGCATACATCGTTCGCAGTTATTTTCGAAAGCATAAAACATCTCATGCATCATGACATTGCATGAAACTAACTTTATTTTTCAGGCTAATTATCCTCCTGATCACATTCAAGATTCGAATACAGCTCTCAGATATAATCCATCTGACGAACGTTCTGACATCCTCCCAATGGTGGCATCTCTAAGCCCACCCCAGATATTCACTCCAAATACAACAAATATCATCAGATACAGCCTAACGTACGGTTCATTCTGATTCGGCCCAACATATGACTCTTTCAGCTCAGATACGGTCTAACGTACGATCCATTCTGACTATCGACAACTCCAATACGGTCTAACGGACGACCCATTTGGATACTCAAATCCTCAGATACTGCCTAGCGTACGGTACATTCCGGGGTGTAGTCTAGCGTACGACTACTTTCTTCTTCAGATACAGCCTAACGTACGGCTCATTCTGCAACTCCAATACGGTCTAACGTACGACCCATTTGGATCTTCAGCTCAGATACGATCTAATGTACGATCCATTCTGATCTTCAACAACTCAAGTATGGTTCAATGTACGACCAAGTTAGACCTTCATCTCCTCAGATGCTACCTTAGGACAGGTACATTTCTGAATGGTAGTCTAGTATACGACTACTCCCTTTTCAGCAGATTCAGCCTAACGGACGGCTCATTCTGCTCAGATATGGTTTAATGTACGACCAAGTTAGACCTTCATCTCCTCAGATGCTACCTTAGGACAGGTACATTTCTGAATGGTAGTCTAGTATAGGACTACTCCCTTTTAAGCAGATTCAGCCTAACGGACGGCTCATTCTGTTACTCAGATGCTACCTTAGGACAGGTACATTTCTGAATGGTAGTCTAGTATACGACTACTCCCTTTTAAGCAGATTCAGCCTAACGGACGGCTCATTCTGTTACTCAGATGCTACCTTAGGACAGATACATTTCTGAATGGTAGTCTAGTATACGACTACTCCCTTTTCAGCAGATTCAGCCTAACGGACGGCTCATTCTGTTACTCATATGCTACCTTAGGACAGGTACATTTCTGAATGGTAGTCTAGTATACGACTACTCCCTTTTCAGCAGATTCAGTCTAACGAACGGCTCATCCTGCAACTCCAATACAGTCTATCATAAGACCCATTTGGATCTTCAACTCAGAGACGATCTAGCGTACGATCCGTTCTGATTTTTCATCCTCGGCAAAGTCATCCTCCTAACGAACAACTCACTCTGGTATTCAGATACGGTCCAGTGTATGATCCATTCTGATCCCTTATCCCCAGCAGTATATAGCATACTCTGACTCCCCAGCGAAGTCAACAGCATGATGGATAATTCACTATACGGTTTAGCGTATGACCCGGTATGACATCCATGTCTTCAGACATCGTCTAACGTACGACACAATCGGAAGCTCGTCATCAAACCTCCTGGATGGCATCTCTAAGCCCATCTCCATCAAGACTAGCTCCTGATTGACAAGCGCAAATTTTTGGGGCATTCTAGTGTTCAATAATCTTTCACCTCCAGACCACGAACGACACATACCATTCTACTCTCTCGGTTCAAGAATATTGAACAGGGGCAGCTGTCATACCCCAAAATTTGCCCGTCGATATTACAAAGCTTTCCTCTGACTTGTTCTGCAAGACACTGACTCTAAAGGAACGAAAGCCCAGCTCACAACAGGCCCAATCCAAAGACGGCCCAAAATAGCTTGCTCGCTAGGCGAGCAATTCCTTCGCCTAGCGAACACTTCATCATGACACTCGCCCAGCGAAGCATCAGATCCAGAAAAAAGCCCAGAATGGCTTGCTCGCTAGGCGAGCAATTCCTTCGCCTAGCGAAGCTGGCGAGAAGCTGAAGTTTTGGACCTCATTTTAAGCCCATTAGGTCACCACCACTACTACTATAAATACCAGCTCTTCAGCCACGAAAAAAGGGGACACAGGGAGACCAACAAACAGCCGGACGGACACCGAAACGGAGAGACCAAGACGAAGGACGGAAACCCTGGTGCCAAAACCCTGCTAACCTGAAGGCAGCCCATCCGCGCCGAAACTACCGCCGCCCAACTCAATCCGGCCTCCAAGCAATCAGTCCCTTTCAATATCGCAATTGCGCACAGGTTTGCGTATCACCGCTGTTTTACATTTCCAATTGACATTCTTTACATACATGATGCATTCCGATTAAAGTTTTGATATGTAATCTGATTTCGTATTTGAATCTAAGTATGAACATCCTGTATAATTGTCTATGCTATGCCTGTGATCAAATGCCATACGAGTGCAGGTTTTCGGAAGTCATGCTGCTGTCAAACTCCAAACCCGTGGCCGCTCTCTAGCTCATCGCTAAGCGAGCCTGCAGCGAGCATTCGCTAGGCGAAGCAGAGGCGAACGGGACAGTGGCTGCTTTGTCTCTTTGCTGTTCTATCTTATGCTTGTCTAATTACGATTTTTGCATCACTTGGCCTGAGCTCATAACTGTTATGTCTATTTTATGGTGCAATTGTCAAATCATATTTTATCTTAATACTCTAACCCGTGTGTTGAATGGTGTAAAAGCTTCCATATCCCCAATGAAGCGGCCAGCTAGGTACTCCACTTTACGTGTGGGAGACCTTCGTGGAGATGGATTCTAAATTACTTCACTTTAATGTGAAGATTCATATTGATTGCCTAATTAATTTTAATGTATTAATTTTTAATGTATTGATTTTAATGTGTTGATTTTAATGTGGAGATTCATCATAATTACCTAATGAACGTTAAAATATGGACTTTAAATAAATGATATCGGACCTCTCTTTATTACCCCACGATTACGGTATTACGGTCATGTCCCGCGAATGTGGGGATACACTTAGCAAAGACCCTTCGGTTAAATCATCATAAGATAAATCATGGTCCCTCGGATGTTGCCTTCGAAAAATACGATTTTGTCCCTCGATGACCCTTCGGTGTAGCCTACGGTTAAATGATGATAGTCCCTTCGAATACTAAGGTATCCTCACAACTGTTGCCACTACGCCAAAAACTGGAATAGACAGCGCCCCTTAGAGGGCGCTTTATTACAAAAGCGCACTCTAAAGTGAAGAGAAAAATAAGGAGCGAACAACTTGAATAGACAGCGCACTTTAGAGGGCGCTTTTGTAACAAAGCGCCCTCTAAAGTGAAGCGAAAAAATAATGAGGAAATGAAGGGACACCAATAGAGGACGCTTTATTGAAAGCGCTCTCTAAGGGTAACCTTAGAGGGCGCTTCTAAAAAAGCGCTCTCTATGTCCATGTACATTTCCAGTTTATAAGGCGCTTTTGGAAAGCCTTAGAGAGCGCTTTTAGAAGCGCCCTCTTAGGCCCCCTTTAGAGGGCGCTTTTGTAACTAAGCGCCCTCTAAAGTGAAGCCAAAAAAAAATGGAGGGACAACAATAGAGGGCGTTTTTGTGAAAGCGCCCTCTAAGGTTACCCTTAGAGGGCGCTTTTGAAAAAGCGCTCTCTAAGTCCATGTACATTTCCAGTTTAGAAGGCGCTTTTGGAAAGCCTTAGAGAGCGCTTTCAGAAGCGCCCTCTTAGGCCCCCTTTAGAGGGCGCTTTTTTAAAAAAAGCGCCCTCTAAGGTCCCCTTTAGTAAACATTAAAATTATAACATATACTGCATGTCTCTTTATTTTCCCTCTCTATAAGCAACGTAACTGGGTTTTCTCTCTACTGCGTCCACCGTCTACTGCGATTACTCTCGTCCTCCGTTCGTTCTCCCTCCCTCACCATCGTCGTCGCCGTCGCCTTTTTCTGCTGCTGCGTTCACGTTCACGTCCACCGTCACTGTTCACTTTCTTCTCCATCGTTACCGTCACCTTGAAGGTATTTCTCTTCTCCATCTTTACCGTTCACTTTCTTCATGTGTTTGATTAGGGCATTTTCTAAACTTAGTTTTACATTTTGTGCATTATGTTGATTAATGTTGTTTAGGGCAAACTGAGTTTTTTATTTCTGATTGAAAACTGATATCATTTGAAGTGTGTTTGAGCTTGTGCTTGGAAGTTTGATGATTATGGATGCAAGTTTGTTCATGTTCCAAACACCATAAATTTGCATTGGTCTTTTGCATGCAGTAGGTGTGTGTGAGTTTGCATTAGTCTTTTGCATGCAGTAGGTCTTTTGCATGAGAAATGGAAGGTATATGAATGTGTTGACGTATTGAATCATTGTCTTACTTGGGTCTTATTGAATCATTTCTATATTACAGATAAAATGGCTAACCAAGACGATACCCATGCCGCGAATGAATCACGTAATAATGTTGAAAAAGAAATCAAACGAGGATTGACTGTTATGAAGTCAATCATTCGTGCAAGAGACAAGGGTGTAAAATTTGAAGTGCATTGGAGTGCTAAAGACCAACTAATTGAGCCTAACGGTTCAATGTTGGCAAGTTACATTGGTTTCCTTGTTCGACAACATATTCTGATTACATGTGATAATTGGAGAAGTCCGGACTTGAAGGTTGGCAAGGAAAAAATATGGTCGGAGATACAGGTACTTACCATATATTGTTATATGTTTTTTTTGTTGACTATTTGTTAACCATATATTGTTATAATATGACTTTATAATAACACACTCCATTTGTATGTTTTTTAGAGATCCTTTCACATCGATGAAAGCCGGCAAAAATATTGTATTCAATTGGCCGGAAAAAGACTCCGAGGATTTCGATCCTTTTTGTGCAACAAATTTCTCAAGGATGAGGAAGGAAAATTTGTTGAAGGAGAACGGCCAATGAAGTATGCCGAGATTATTTCAGCCGATGAATGGGATAACTTTGTCGCCAAACGAAGAAACGAAAAATTCCATGTAATGTCTATTAATTATGGTATTATACAATTGTTAAGTTACTTGGTTCTAATATGCCTTAAACTTTTTTATCCAGGAAATACGCGACATAAATAGGAAAAGGGCATCAAAACCCGCGTATCCATACAAAAAAGGGCGTACGGGTTATGCACGGTTACAACAAAGAATTGTGAGTATATTCAAATGCTATGAGCTTATACATTGTCACAATATGTTATAATTGATGATCTTATAATCTAATTCAATGTGTAGCTAGCCGAGGAGAAAAGTGACGCAACATCTCTTCCGGACCACGTATTATGGAAGGCTGCTCGGGTTGGGAAGGATGGGGCTGTCGTTGAAGCGGTCCAAAATGTTTATGACGAATGTGTAAGTATATGTAACATTATTTCTTTAATTATATCGAAAATTTTGTTAGACATATAATTCATTTTTAATCTCCTCTAATAATATTTCAGGAGACTTTATCCCAAACCGTACCTTCAACCGAGGTCCAGGATTGCAGGAGCGTACTTAGTCGAGTACTAAATGTTCCTGAGTATTCCGGTCGTGTGAGGGGTAAGGGTTTTGGTGTGACTCCGTCGTCATTTTATAAAAAAACAAAAACAAAAAATCCTACCAACAAAGAGGTGATGGAGACCTTGGCGGAGTTAAGGGCACAAGTACTCCAACTGTAAAACGAGAATGCAAGGTATAGAGAGGAAAGGTGCGCTTCCGAGGCAAAAGATACTAGTGACCGAGCTAGTATCAATCATCAACCGAAATTTCCCGAGGTAATTATATATGTTATTATGAAATTAAAATAGCACTTTTTTACTTGACACATATACAAGTTAACAATAACATTTATTATTGGTTTAGGGCATTTCACCTTGTCAGCTGTATCTATCGTCACCAACTTATCGCATGGTTGGCAAGGGAAAAGTGCACAATACTTCGGGTGAATTACTTCACCATAATCCCCTCCCGGTGGGATTTATGAAAGTTTCGGTTGACCTCGTATTAGATACGGACGCCCGTCTACCATTACCCGACGTTGTTTCAGAGACAACGTTGATGCGAGATGCAGTCGGATTCTTTGTTGGTTGGCCGTCAGATCTAATTTTCCCTGATGCCGAGGTATATATGTTCTAAATGATTATGAATATTTAGTATTCACATTTCAATTCAGCTACAATTATGATATTTAATCAACCCTTATTACATGGTAATGTTAGACTCCTACAAGACCCACCCCTAAAGCTGGTAAAGGGATTTCAAGACGCATCGAGTCGGTTGCATCTCAAAAAGAGGTATAAATATATATACCCATTGAATTATATACACAACGGTTCTTTTGCATCACAAAAAGTAATGATTTATTTTATATGAATTTTTAGGTTCCCGGTCGAAAGTTGAAAAGCGATGGTAAGGATATTCCAACGAAGGATATTCCAACGAAGGATATTCCAACGAAGGATATTCCAACGACGGCCGGGACAAAATCTCAAATTATGATGCGTCTTGAGAAAATGGTGGAAGAGTCCGATATTATGGACGGGTCCATTCGTAGTGTAGATTTTGATGAAGGTGTTTTCGGATTTGCTCATTCCGAAATAATTGCAAAGGAGGACATGCAACAACTTTTTGAGCACGACGAATTGGGCATCGCTATCATTCATACATACATATGGTACTCCGATCAATCTATAATTTACTTAGTTGAACAATTTATTTACACATTTCAATGAGTAGTCTAATATTTATTATGTTTCTATTTAAGGTATATGTATGACAAATTGATGCGGGGAACTGAATTGTGTAACCGTTTCAATTTTATTGCTGCTTCCCGTGTCAACGCAACGTTAATATCGAAAAATCCAACATCCGTAAAGAATGATCTAGTCGATAGATTCATGGCGGCCGGCGATAATACTACACGCAGTTTGTTTTTTTTACCGTTTAATTCTGGCAACGGGTTAGATTTTCTTTCTAATAATTTCATTCTAATCTATGTATATCTTTTACGTAGAAAATTTTCATTCATCTAAATTTTTGTTTTATTTTACAGTGGCCACTGGGTGTTGGTTGCTATGGATCTTTCGAGACTAATAGTGTATTATCTCGATTCGTTATCGGGTGATTGGAGTAAATATTCGGGTTTGAAGAAGACGGTTGACACGTAAGTGAAATTCCCCTAAATATTCGTGTGTATTTCTATATTTAATTATGTCTGTCAGATTGATCTCAATATACGTTTTTATTTTGTTAGGGCAATACTAAAATTTAGATCGAAAAGGAATTACCGCATTAGGAAGGACATTACCTGGGTCAGAGTTCAGGTATATATTAAGTATCTTATTTTTGCTTATAATAGTGTTTGTTTTTTTGCTTATAATAGTGTTTGTAAGAAATTAACTATATATATATTGTTTGTTTTTCTGTGTAGTGTCCTCAGCAAAATAATTCGGTCGATTGCGGATTTTTTGTATTGAGATTTATGAGAGATATCATTGCATTGAATCGTATAGACATCCCAAAAATGGTATGGAATAATAACTTAGGGTTTATTTTAATATTATCGGATAACTAATCTAATTTGTTACTAAATCATGAATATGTTTTATTCTCTTAATTGTAGTACTTTGAGGAATACAAATCTTACTCAAGAGCTCATTTGGATGAAATGAAGGATGAATTGTGTCAATTCATTGTTGATCAAAGAATCATATAGCTAGGTTGTATATTGGTACATATATGTATGGAATGTTGTTGTTGTATGTTGTTGTTGTATATATGTTGTATATTGTTGTTGTACTTTTACTAAATCATGAATATGTTGTTGTATATTGTTGATCAAAGAATCATATATTAATGTTGTATATATGGAGGATTAATGTTGTATATAAATGGATTCATGTTGTATATATCAATGGATTAATGGTGTATAACATTGGATTAAAGGATGAAATCAATATGAATTTTACACTTTTGCAGCATGCGAACAGGTTACCAATTAAATATCCACTGTTTTTCAAACAAATTTTTTTAAAATAACTAACACTTTAGAGGGCGCTTTCTGTAGGAAGCGCCCTCTAAACACTTTACATTGAGAACTTTAGAGGGCGCTTTGTCCAGAAAGCGCCCTCTAAACACTTTACATTGACAACTTTAGAGGGCGCTTTCTGCAGAAAGCGCCCTCTAAAGTGTTAGTTATTTTAAAAAAATAAGCGCCCTCTGAACACTTTACATTGACAACTTTAGAGGGCGCTTTCTCCAGAAAGCGCCCTCTAAACACTTTACATTGACAACTTTAGAGGGCGCTTTTCCCAGAAAGCGCCCTCTAAGGTGTCCCTTTATGGACCACTCCAGAGGGCGCTTTTTTCATAAAGCGCACTATAATGTGGCCCTTTAGACAGCGCTTTCTCCAGGAAAACAAAGCGCTGTCTTTACCTATGCCAGCGCCAGATTAGAGGGCGCTTAAAAGCGCTGTTATAGGCCAAAATAAGCGCCCTCTTTTCCCTTATTTGGCGTAGTGTGCCTTCAATGACCTATCGATGACCCTACGATGACCCTTCTACATCCCAAGGACAAAACTACTTACTTCTCAATAGTAAGGATAGTTTTACCCTCATAAGGATAGGAAATGCCCGGAAAGACCTCGGACAGGTATAACCCTTAATTGCTCATTCATAACCTAAAGTATTTTTCCCACCTTACACATTTCAAACATCCTTTTTTTGGAAAATCACCACGTAGCATACATCCGTACCCGGATCATTGTTGAGTTATATTTTTCTGAATAACTTTCAAACCTAAATGAGATAACCACTTTGTATACATTCATGCAAGAATCATTACAAAGTTAAATTCTCATTTTCAAAACATTTTTCACACATTTCTCAAAACACTTCTTCAAACAAGGAAAACATAAATGATTGAGCAATTAAGAGCCCATGGATAACCATGGATACAAAGGGTGCTAACACCTTCCCTTTGTATAACGTACCTCTCGAACCTAAGAATCTAAATTAAGGTCTTTCCTGTTCTTTTCCACCTTTCCTTATGCGATAAAAGAAAAGTCGGTGGCGACTCTTGCTAACCGCGACATTGCGATTAAAAACAAAAAGTCCAGTTCACCGTATGACAAGAACCATATGTGAAAATGATCTTTCATTTTCACTTTGTGAATCATCTTCTTGGATGCATGTTAATTCTCTCTTTCCCGGTCTTGTAAAAATCTCCACATATCATTTCAAGAGTGTCACATACTTCCTTGGTTTAATTACAATTAAAAAATGAAAGGTACTCTCTGGTGCTTAGAGCACTCATCATCAAATACTCAACTTTAAAACTAAGTTTGTTCTCTTATCATCTTCGATCTAAAAATTATTTGTTTATTCACTATTTTATTATTAGTGTAATAAGTAGGAATAAACAAACCATTGATAACAAAATCCAACATTTCAAAATCATTTGATTAAATAAAAACTTTCATTCTTGCTTTCCATAAGTCAAACATTTCACCATCAAACGATGGAGGTGTATTTACGAAAAAATCACTCCAAACATAAGGAGAGGAGATGAGGTAAATTGTGTGAGTTAAAAAAACGATGTCCATTTATAAAAAAAATTATTTAAATAAATGTTTAACTTAATTTTATTTTATAAATTAAAGAGTTTAGGCAACGAAATATTAAAAAAGTGAAGATCAAACAGGGTTGAAATGCACCAATGATTTATACAAGTTCAGACTAACTATTTGTCCTTACTCTGTCTCAAATTATTTCTTCTTATGAGTTTCCACTTTATCATATTTGAGTTTTTTTTCAGGTTATGCCCGTAAACCTTCTTACAACGAAATAAGATATTTTATACGGGTTAATCCCCAAATTAAATAGAAATTTATACCAGATTAATCTCAAAACCGAACAAGAAATACGGATTAATCCCCAAATTAAACAAAAAAGTTACACTAGATTAATCTCAAAATCGAACCGAACTTTTCCACCAGACCGAGTTCAAGAATCAAATAAAAATGTTCACACCCAAACTCAATAATCAAATATAAACTTTTTACGGACTCATACTTAGTTCTTAACTATGACTAATCTCACAAATGAAACATACATCTTATCCAACTAATCTCACAAATCAAACAATAACATTGAACTAGTTTACCTCTAAACCAAACAACAATTTTTTTTACAAGGAATAACTCAAGAGAAAAACCCTACTGCATATTAAAATTATCTTCAAATTTTAAAATGTATCAATTATTTCTTTATTTATATACCTCTAATTAAGTTAAATATTCTTACATAAATATTTAATAATTTACTTTTCCAAAAATAAGTTTATAAAATTATATAAATAGTCAACCAAGCTAATAATCCAATCAACTTTTTGAATTTATGTGGATATTTTTTTAACTAATTTTAAATAAAAAATTTATACCGCTTTTAATATATATATATATATATATATATATATATATATATATATATATATATATATATATATATATATATATATATATATATATATATATATATATATATATATATACACCTTCTTCCATATTTTTCAATTACAGGCCTATATATTGTTTTCTCATAGAATTATTATAAGCCAAAACTGGGGCAGTGCTTATTAATTTGGAATCAAAATAGGGTGGTTTATATAGAAACTAACCTATTAATTAGGAACAAAATAACATAAATTAACAAAGTATGAATTAGTCAAATACGACTAATTCATTTAGCTATTATAGTTGCACCAATTATTCAACAAAAGATCATAGATTCAGTAACGCTTTTACCTTAAACAAATTCATCAAATTGCAGAGTAAAATTAGTACTAAAAATCAATAGAAAACTTTAGTAATTGTAAGCTAAAATAAAACCACGTTAATTGCATGCAATCATATCAAATTTCATCTACTTCATAAACTGTAAGCTAGACGCTTTACCGGTATCACCGAAACCGGAGGAGGCGGCGGTGTAGATGGCCTATTTGACACCGACACCGACGCTTTCTTCGATGACGATGAACCCTTCTCCAACCCGGAAAACATTTTCTTACTCGACTTTTTCTTCACCGGCGCGATGAAGATGATTTTTTTCTTCCCTTTTCTTTCTTCCATGGCCTTGTTATATATGGATGATGCATGTCGAATTTGGTGGAATTCTTGTGGGGTATAAAAATAGGGTGCAACATATGCTAACAATCCATCCATGTAATGAGGTGTGAAATGTTTTGGAGATTTTTTCTTACGTGAATCCACATCTGAAATGCTATCCATCAATTTCCATAGCTGTTTCTTGTTCCTCATGATGGATTTTGGAACAATATATATATGATTATAAAGTTGAGACAGAAAATGGAGAGAGAATAATGAACATGTTTAATGATTAAAGAGAAGTAGTGTGTGGAGAATGAAATGGTAGGGGTAGTTTTGATGTGTGTGTATATATATGTGGTGACAAAAAAAAGAGAGTAAATTAGGGTTTCTTAGTAAAAAAAAAAGTAAATTAGGGTTTCTTGGAATAATGTTGAGTTAAGAGTTTTAGGTGAAAATAATGAGTCAAATTAAAAGATGTTTAAAAACGAATTTGTAAAAAATAAAAGTCGAAAAAGGTTCAAATGTTGACCCTTGAAAGTAAATTTGGTATAGTAAGTAAGAAGACAACAAATGAAATTTGTTATAACAAGTATGTTTTTAATGGACATAATGTATTCATAGTCACTTATATTATTAGTATTTGGAAATGCAGTTATGAACATTTTCTAATGTTTTTGGATATTTACGTCCAAAATCATATTAAGAAAGAGAAAAGTTGTGCTCGTTCCTATAACAACCAAAATTATGTTAGGAAGGAGAAAAAGAGTGCTCCTTTTTCTCACACTCCCTCAACTTATTATTTATTTTATTTTATTTATTTTTTACTTAAAACTCCTAAAATATAAAAAGACATCTTTCTCTCCCTAAGATAACTTACTAAATGGGTTGGTTTAAACTTTTTTAGATGAAATATTTTGTAGTAATTTAAGTGGTCGGATATCTACAAATCTAAAAAGTAATAATTTGGGTCTAGGGGTTATATTTTGTTTGAAGTGTAGAGGATTTGTCGAATTGGTGCCTCGTCTAATTGTCACATGTGATGTCGAGACATCTGCGTGATATTGAGTATTTAGGTGATTGAGGTGGTGTCTTGTTTTTTCTGGGACCTTTTATCTCTCTTTCAAGTATTTATTTCCCTGAGAATAGTCTCTAGGATTAGTGGTGGTCTCTCCATGATTTGGCATGATATCGTTATTAGAAGTTGTAATTCAATATTTTGTAGAAAAGATAGTATTTCACTATGTCGAAGTAGCTAGTGAAGTAGTAGGCGTCACCAGTATTCGACAGAGTCAAATACAACATATAGCTATTGTGTAGCCAAAATATAACTTTTAATATTTTGGACTTGGACCTTGGTTGCATATATATAGGCATATCTTTTTAGTTTTCAAACAACAACTTCATTGTAATCACTTTAATTTTTACTCAATAATATTATTTTTTCTCTCTTCTTCTTCTTTTTGAAACCATAACTGTTCCATCATTTCCAATAAATTTTTATCAACGAGCCCGATTATGATTTAGAGTGAATTTGAAATGGAAAATGGTAAGACAACATCAACGTTATTTCCAGTGAATTTACTGGTTTTCAAAGGGGATAACTACAAGAGGTGGGTTGCGCAAATGAAGGTCATCTTCAGATTTCAAGATGTGGCTAAACTCGGGAATGATGGAGTACCTATATTGGAAGAGAACACGAATAATGTTTAGCAAGCTATGTGCAAGGAACGGAGAAAGAAAGATGTAAAAGCTTTGTTCTTGATCCATCAGCGTGTGGATCCTAACATTTTTAAGATGATCATTGAAGAAGAAACAACAAAAGGAGTGTGGGACAAGTTAAAGAACTTGTACGTCGGAGATGAAAAGTTGAAGAGGGTGAAGTTGCAGACGCTGAGAAAGAAATTTGAGATGACTCAAATGAAAGAAGATGAGCCAGTTTCAGAATTCTTCACGCGTGTAGTATTGCTAACAAACCAGATAAAGGCGAATGGTGAATCAATCACTGATTTGCTGAAGATTAAGAAAGTGTTGAGATCTCTTACTGCAAACTTTGATTATATTATTGTGTCCATTGAAGAGTCCAAGAACCTATCTGAGATGAAGGTGGAAGAAACTCAAGCTTCATTGGAGGCTCATGAGATGAGTGTAAAGTAGCGGAACTCAGAGAGGGAGAAAGTGGTTGAACAGTCAATACAAGCAACATTCACCAAGAAATATGGGAAAGAAAAGGCGAAGCAAAGAAATAATCTTGCTAATAATGAGAAGTCGAGAAAGAACTCAAAGAATCACTCTGATTCAATCAAGAAAGTCATTGGCAATAAGTATTCGGGGAAGAAAATTGACATGGAGGAGGTGTAGTGTTACAACTGTCAATGATTTGGTCATTATGCTTGAGATTGTAGAAGGAAGAAGGTATCTAGTGCAAAAGATGATGACGGAGAGAAATATGCACATGCTGGAGAAAACGACTCTGATGATATGCTACTCATGGCAAATACTTCGTCAAATCATGAACAAACCAATAAGTGGTATCTGGATTCTGGATGTAGCAACCACATGACTAGAAATAAAAATTGGTTTAGCAAGTTAGTGTTGGTGTAAGCCCTAGAGGCCAATACTTTTGGTACTTGTATCGAATTATTTAAAGACATTTTCTTTATTATGGTTGATTAATAAAGTCCCTAGAATAAATAGTCCGTTTAATGTATTAAGTGTGACTTAATCATGAGAACACATTAAACACAAGGGCACTATTCTTAAAGTATCCGTAGTCGAGCTTTAGTGTGAAGTGGGATAACATTAAAGCATTAAGACTATTATGTTTGTAGACTGATGATCATATCTCATGGATCATGGATAAAGAGTTATCAAGTCTTAAACATAGGTATGAATATTAGGAGTAATATTTATACCGGATTGACCCGCTATGAGAATACTATATAGAAAGTTATGCAAAGTGTCATAAGTTATTCTCATGGTGATAATAGTGTATACCACTCTTCGACCTGAAACCACTATGGATCCTAGATGTAGAGTCGAGTGCTTTGTTGCTGATCCAACGTTGTCCGTAACTGGATAACCATAAAGACAGTTGATGGGTACTCCACAAAGCATGCTGAGGGACATAAGTGTCCTAGATGGAATTTGCCCATCCTGCATAACAGGATAAATGTCTATGGGCCCAATATTGAACTGGACAAGGATGACACGGTCTATACCTTGTGTTCAATATAGACATAAGGGCAAAGGGGTAATTATACACATAATTATTATCACAGGAGGTTTTGTCAGATCACATGACATTTTCGTGACTTGGGTAGCAGTGATGTGTTGCTAGATACCGCTCACTGTTTATTATGTTAAATGTGTGATTTAATATAATTGCCAACGCCGCGAAAACCTATAGGGTCACACACAAAGGACGGATTGATGAGAGATAGAGTAACTAAGGAACACCGTAAGGTACGGTGCACTTAAGTGGGAGACGAAATATGGTAAGGTACCAAATACTTAAGTGATTTTGGGCATATTATAAGATATGGGCCAAAATACACTTAAGTGGGCTTTTTAGCTTGAAGCCCACACAAGTGGTTCTATAAATAGAACCCCTTGGGTAGAAGCATTGACACTCCACTCCAATCCACTCAGACAGAAATTCAAGTAGAGACTTGGAATTTTGTTTCCCTCTTTCTCTCACTCAAAGTCTTCATTCATAACAGCTAGCACTGCGATTGAAGGAATCCGTTCGTGTGGACTGAGTAGAGACGTTGTCATCGTTCAACGTTCGTGATCGCCCCGTGGATCTGTATCAAAGGTTTTGATCATTATCAGAGATCTGCACCAAAGGTTTGAATCGCCACAAGAGGTAACGATTCTATCACTGATCATGCCCATTCGTAAGGATCACTAAATGGAGAAATTTTTAAATTCCGCTGCGCCTTGGATGGCTATTCTCCTACAGTTAGATGAATCAGTCAAGAAGGTGATTAAGTTTGCTGATGGCAGTCATGTTACATCACAGGGAAGTAGAAACATAGTTGCGATGAGAAGGAATGGTCGAAGAGCCAACATTATTGACGTATTATATGTACCTTCAATGACAAGTAACTTGATAAGCATATGTCAATTACTTTCCAAAGGTATAGTATGAACTTGGAATAAAATCTAATGAAGGTGTAAAGGTGAAGGAAGGATGATTCTGAAGGCACAATTGGCAGATGATAAAACCTTCAAGATTGAGATCAACATGGTTGATCATCAGTGTCTTGCTTCGACTGTTATTGAAGACAATAACTAGCAATGGGAACTTAAACTTAAGAGGTCTAGGTATGCTCAACTAGAATAAGATGGTGCATGACTTACCTCAAGTGAAAGAACCAATTTAAGTATGCGAGGAATGCTGCAAAGCAAAGCAGGCTAAGAAGGCATTCAAATATGACTTGTCCATGAAGTCGAGAGAAGAGTTGGAGCCTGTTCACTTTGATCTCTGTGGACCTTTTGATGTAAGGTCGAATGAAGGTAACTAATGTTTCCTAACCATAATAGATGAATTCACTAGATATATGTGAATTTACCTTATCAAAAGGAAAAGTGGGGTCTTCACACGGTTCAAGAATTTTAAATTTCATGTCTAGAAGCAAAGTGGATGCAAGTTAAAGAAACTGAGAAATGATTGTGGGGGTGTAAACACCTCTAAAGAGTTTGCAAGATTTTTCACGGATGAAGGTATAGAGCATGAGGTCATTGCACCCTTTACACCTCAGCATAATGGTATAGTTGAGAGAAGAAATAGAAGTATACTGAACATGTTTGTGGGGTCTTCACACGGTTCAAGAATTTTAAATTTCATGTCTAGAAGCAAAGTGGATGCAAGTTAAAGAAACTGAGAAATGATTGTGGGGGTGTAAACACCTCTAAAGAGTTTGCAAGATTTTTCACGGATGAAGGTATAGAGCATGAGGTCATTGCACCCTTTACACCTCAGCATAATGGTATAGTTGAGAGAAGAAATAGAAGTATACTGAACATGTTTAAGAGCATGCTGAAATCTAAATAAGTGTCAACGAGATTTTAGGGTAAAGTAACTTTGACAACAATGTACATTCTAAACAGGTGTCCAATGATGAAGATTGTCGAGAAGACATCTTATGAGGCTCAGAGAGGACATAAGCCAAATGTTAGTCATCTTAGAGTCTTTGGATCAATGTGCTTTAGGCATGTGCCTGAACAATTGAGGAAGAAACTAGATGATCTAAGTTATGTTATGGTGCTCATAGGTTATTTAAGACTTATTGACAAGTGTACCGATAATGTTGCAGTAATAAAAGATCGAATTCACATGGACTGTGTTCGAACAAGTCAACAATTATGCAATATAAAGGAAAAGCAGTAAATAGGGGGGTTCAGGTTTTAGAACGGAAAACAAATTACGAGTTTAAAACATAAGTGTCATACCCCAAAATTTGCCCATTAATATTTCAAGACATTTTTCAAGGCATTCCGACTCATTTTTATGACACTGATCTTAAAGGAACAAAGGCCCAGCTCACGAATGGCCCAATCCAGAAAATGGCCCAAACTGGCCTGTTCGCTACACGCTCGCCTAGCGAACGTTACGTTCGCTACACGCTCGCCTAGCGAACGTTCGCTACGCGTTCGCTACCAGCTCGCCTAGCGAAGCTGACAGACAACAAAAAATTTCGGGCTTCGTTCTGAGCCCATTAGGTCATGGAAAAAGGCATTATAAATACCAGCACTTCAGTAACAAGAAAAAACAGAGAAAAAAAAGACGAAAACCCTGGCACAAAAACCCTGGAGGCTACTTTAGAAACCCTGAAGGCCGCTCCTCCGCTCCGAAGCTACCACCGCCCAACTCAATCCGCCCAACTCAATCCGGCTCGCCAATTCAAGGTTGCAATTCGATTGCAAACAGGTTTGCATTACTATTATCGCTTTATTTTCTTAATTTGTATGTGATACCGCTTTATGTTCTTAACTTGCATGTGATATTATAATTGAATTCATAAACATATTTGAGGTTTTGCATGTGAATTTAAGTGTGCCTGAATATTGTGAATGCTGAACCATATAATTATGTGTTGGATGCCATAGCCATGCCGCAGGTTGAAGTCATACTGTTTTGAAATTCAAAACCCGCAGTCGCTCGCTAGCACATCGCTAAGCGAGCATGTAGCGAGTATTCGCTAGGCCCTCGCTAGGCGAGGCAGAGGCGAACGGGACAGTCGCTAATATTTTGTTTGTTATGTCCTATGCGTATCTGATCTATTCTATGTTAATTATGCACTGTTTTGCCTGACATTCATGCTGCTGTGTTCTCTTTTGCGGTGTAATCCTCGATTGCACCCTGATTGGTATTCTAACCCGTTTTGCTGAATTTTGTAAAGGTTCACATATCCCAGGAAAAGGTTGCTGTTTAGGTCTTCCACTTTATTTGTGGGATACCCTTGTGGAGACTCACCCTAAATTACTTAATTAATTTTAATATGTTAATTTTAATGTATTAATTTTAATGTATTAATTTTAATGTATTGATTTTAATGTGGAGGCTCATCCTAATTACCTAATTAATTGTAAAACTTTGCCTTTAAATAAGTGATCTTGGACCTCTCTTGGTTACCCCACGATTTCGGTATTACGGTATAATGGTCATGTCCCGCGAATGTGGGGATACACTTAGCAATGGCCCTTCGATTAAATCATCATAAAATAAATCATGGTCCCTCGGATGTTGCCTTCGAAAATACAATTTTGTCCCTCGATGACCCTTCGGTGTAGCCTACGGTTAAATGATGATCGTCCCTTCGAATGCTAAGGTATCCTTACAACTGTTGCCTTCAATGACCTATCGATGACCCTACGGTGACCCTTAAACATCCAAAGGGTAAGATTACTTACTTCTCAATAGTAAGGACAGTTTTGCCCTCATAAGGATAGGAAATGCCCATAACGACCTCAGGAAGGTATAACTCTCAATTACTGGATCATAACCTAAAACATTTTCCACCCCTCACACTTTACACTTTACAAATCCTAGAAAATCACCACTTGGTATACATTCATACTAGAATCATTACCGAGTTATATTTTTCTAAACCATTTTCAAAATCAAATGAGATAAATACTTTGTATACATTCATACGAGAATCATTACAAAGTTAAACTCTCTTTCAAACATTTTTAAGCAATTCACCGACACTTTTCAGACAAAAATATAAGTGATCCAGTAATTAAGAGCCCATGGATAACCATGGATACAAAGGGTGCTAACACCTTCCCTTTGTATAATGTACCTCCCGAACCCAAAATCTATTGAGGTCTTTCCTGTTCTTTTCCACCTTTCCTTATTGGATAAAAGAAAAGTCGGTGGCGACTCTTGCTATCCGCGATATTGCGATAAAAAGCAAAACACCCCAAGTCAGTTCACTGTATGACAGAACTGGCGACTCTGCTGGGGACACTTTAAAAAGAGAGGTTACCTTAAAAACAAGATCACTTATTCCAAATTGTCTGATTTACTTTTAAGGGATTGCTTGGGTATTTTTGAGTGAAAGATCCTACACCCGAATCTAGTGTACCTTAGGTAAGTAGCAATGGATCATCGCGACTATCCGGCGTATACTGGAATGGTTAAAATGATGGCTACGGTTAATGTGACACTTTGGTTGTCCTGATGTTCCTCATGTTACTTGAGGAAAAATTTGGCTTCCGCGTGGTGTCATTAAAGCATTAACCAGACCTTTAGAACCCTAATTGACTCATCCTGGCCATTAGAAAGTAGTGAGATAACTGACTTCGGTTCCGACTGGGGTTGGTTGAGACTCGATACTACACTCTTTGAGATTGGACTTTAGGGAAGCTTTGGTCAACCACTTGGCGTTGCACTGAAGTGGACTTAAAGAAAGGTCGATGATCTGAGATCCTTCTAGAACCCGGTTACTATTCTAGGACAGGTTGAACCAACCAAACTTCAGTGGGGAGGGTACTTACCTATGGAACTCATGCAAGCCTTAAAACCTAGGAATGATTGTTGTGTGACTCGTTTGTGCTTGTTATTTTACTTAACATCATAACATCATAACATCATGGCATTGTACTAACCATTTCGAGGACTTAGGGATTTAACTTTTCTCTATTTCGTAAAAAAAAAAAAAAAAAAAAAAAAAAAAAAAAGAGTTTCCTTTTTGGTAGTTTACGTAAAGTTGAATTCCAAAAGTCCTTGAAAACATTACATACATTGCATAGCATAACATTGCATAACAGGTGTTCTAAAGGGACCAATGTTCTCACGGTTTTCCTCCAAACAGAAAAATGGACCTCGAACAAATTGTCAGAGATCTCCAGGCTCAGAATGCTCAACTCCAGAAGATGATCTTGAACTTATCCAGGGGGCAGGAGGAACTGAAGGCTCTTTTGCTCGAGAAAAAGAAAGACCAGAAACCTGTGAGGCACGTTAACCCGGGAAGGAGGCAGTTTACGAAGATCAATATGACTTTAGCACAAGCACTGCAAGGTATGCTAAAAGCAAATTTAATTACCCTCAGAGATCCTCCTGCAAAACCCAACACTACTTCTCCTCGTTATAATCCCAATGCCAGGTGTGCCTATCACTCCGATAGCCCCGGGCATGATACAAACGATTGTTGGTCGTTGAAGAACAAAATTCAGGATATGATCGACGCCGGAGAATTTGAATTTGATCCGCCTGAGACTCCTAATGTCATCACTGCTCCTCTGCCTAAGCAGGACGAGACTGTCAATGCTGTGGAAGATACTGATGACGATTATGACTTGGATAGCTGGATTTCCCCAACAATTGGTGACGGACTCGACAATTGGAAGGCTGAAGACACTATCCCGATTTCCTTTAGTCGAGAGTAATTGTTATTGCTATTTTAGTATTTCAAAAGCATTATGTCTATACCCGGGGCATAATAGCTAATTTTAAGGGTTTGTCATTTTCATAAGCATATTCATATTCAATAAATCAATGGACTTTTTGCATTCAAATATTGCGCTCTTTATCTTTCCTGTCATTTTTCAAACAAGCTATGTTTTCTTGCACACACTCACGTAACAATTTGCCGATCCATATCCACTCTGGATCCTGTTGGTAATGACTCTGCTACTGTTCATTATGACTTTGAAAATCCGATCTACCAAGCCGAGGATGGAAGTGAGGAAGATTGTGAAGTCCCTAGAGAACTTGCCAGACTGGTACTACAAAAGACTATACAGCCGCATGAGGAATCAATTGAAATTGTAAATCTGGGTACTGAAATAAACAAGAGAGAAGTCAGAAGTTTCTTGGGGCACTCGAATTACATTGCCCGATTCATTCCACACTTGACTGCTACCTGCAAACCCATCTTCAAATTACTAAAAAAGAAAAATCAAGAGATGGTATGGAATGATGAATGACAAAATCAAGAAGTATCCCCAAGAACCTCCAGTTCCGATGCCACCAGTTGAAGGAAGACCTTTAATCACGTATTTGACCGTGTTAGAAAATTCAATAGGGTGTGCTGGGGCAACATGACGAGTCTGGTCGAAAAGAGCATGTCATACACTGCCTTAGCAAAAGGTACCGACTGTGAAACAAGATACTCACAGCTCGAGAAAGCTTGCTGCGCTTTGGCTTGGGCTGCTCGCCGACTAAGACAGTATATGTTGAATCATACCACTTTATTGATTTCTAAGATGGATCTTATCAAATATACATTCGAGAAACCTGCTGTCTCCTAAAAGAGTTATCACTGATAATGGTACTAAATTGAACTCGGCATGCAGTTCAAAATAAAACACCATAACTCTTCTCCGTACCGGCCAAAGACGAACGGCGCTGTGGAGGCTGCTAACAATATCAAGAATATAACAGTAACATACAAAGACTGGCATGAGATGTTACCTTTTGCTCTTCATGGTTACCGCACTTCGACAGGGGCAACTCCGTTCTCTTTAGTCTATGGAAGGGAAGCCATCTTACCAGTGGAAGTTCAGATTCCCTCTCTAAGAATCATGAAAGGGGCGGGCTTAGATGAAGAGGAACGGATTCAGACTCGACTCGATCAGATAAATTTGATTGAAGAGACTCGCGGCTGTTTGTCATAGTCAGATATATCAGAAACGCATGACCCAGGCATTTAACAAAAGAGTCAAGAGACAGGTGTATCAAATTGGCGACTTGGTAATAAAGCGTATCATTCTACCACAAGGTGATCCCAGGGGCAAATGGACTCCCACATACGAAGGGCCACTTGTAGTTAAGAAGGTATTCTCTGGTGGAGCCATGATACTTGCTACAATGGACGGCGAAGGTTTCCCGCATCCTGTGAACGCGGACATAGTTAAAAAATACTACGCACCCGCTAGGTCGACGTACCTAGGCAAAAGTAAGGGCATCCCGGCTAACCAAAAGGGTTCGGGCAAAAATTAGGGATAAACATATAAAGACGTACACCCGGCAAGTCGAAAACCTGAAAAGGCGGCTTGAGCAAAAAAGGGTATCCCGGTGGACTGAAAACCTGAAAAGGCGGTCCAGGCAAAATTTAGGGATTAAAGCGTATGACTATACCCCGTTCTCTGTCTGCTTCAACCAAGCTCAAGGGACTGAACAAGCCAATCACTTCTATCCGCCAGCAGGAGATGAGATGCTCGAAGACATGATGACGGTAGTGGATTTAAAATCAACAGGACTTTTCCTGCATAACTTTCTCTTTGTTTTCCTGACAATTTCCTCTTTCTAGGATTTCTGTCTCCCTGTACTCAAATCGCCTATTTATAGGCCCTCTTTCAAAATCAATACAATTTCATTTCCAAAAAGATGCTTTTGTTTTACTTTCTCTGTTTTGTTTGCGTAAACGTCCATTGATTTAATTTGAATTGATTTATGCACTTGAATATGATCAATGTTTACCAAAAATGCATGCCTAGAATAGTAATAGCAATTACTACACGACTTCGGGATCGAGGAGAAGGTCTAATCACGCTTCCCAATGAATCTGTTGCTAATTCGATTCCCCGGCTAAGCCAGTTATTCCCCAGAAGAAATGGGCATCACTAGACGAATTGGTCATCTCTTCTATCCCCAGCCAGGCTCTGTCGAATGTTTCTACCATCAGACAGAAATCAAATCCCCCAGCTAAGACAGGGTCATCAATACAAATATCTCCGATTCGAAGACTGAGATTTGTTTCCCCAGTAGAGTCCCCTGGAAGAACGTTTCAGACACATAGTGCATTCATTACATCACTTCACATCACATACCTACATACAATGTTCATTCCGCATCATATACATTACATCATTTCATAACATATACATGCATACAATGTTCGCATTTATTTCAGACGCATAATTCACTCATTACATCATTTCACAGCACACGCATGCATACAATATTTGCATCTCATGCATCATGACATGGCATGAAGCTAACTTTATTTTTCAGGGTAATTATCCTCTTGATACAATCAAAACAAAGGTCCATTCAGACGGACATCCTTATCAATTACATTCAGGATTCAACTACATCTTTCAGATATACTCCATGTCACCATTCATTCTGACAACACTCCGATATCCTCCTAACGATGGCATCTTTAAGCTCATCCCAGACATTTATTGCAAGTACAACATATACAGATATCATCAGATACAGCCTAACATACGGTTCATTCTTTCAGCCCAACATATGATTCCTTCAACTATTTCAAGACGGTCTAATGTGCGACCCAATTAGACCTTCGTCTCCCCAGATGCTACCTAGTGTACGGTACATTTCTGAAGTGTAGTCTAGTGTACGACTACCCCCCTTTTATCATCAGATTCAGCCTAATGGACGGCTCATTCTGCTCAGATACGGTCTAATGTACGACCCAATTAGACCTTCGTCTCCTCAGATGCTACCTAGTGTACGGTACCTGTCTGAAGTGTAGTCTAGTGTACGACTACCCCCTTTTATCATCAGATTCAGCCTAATGGACGGCTCATTCTGCTCAGATACGGTCTAATGTACGACCCAATTAGACCTTCGTCTCCTCAGATGCTACCTAGTGTACGGTACCTGTCTGAAGTGTAGTCTAGTGTACGACTACCCCCTTTTATCATCAGATTCAGCCTAATGGACGGCTCATTCTGCTCAGATACGGTCTAATGTACGACCCAATTAGACCTTCGTCTCCTCAGATGCTACCTAGTGTACGGTACCTGTCTGAAGTGTAGTCTAGTGTACGACTACCCCCTTTTATCATCAGATTCAGCCTAATGGACGGCTCATTCTGCTCAGATAACGGTTTAATGTACGACCCAATTAGACCTTCGTCTCCTCAGATGCTACCTAGTGTACGGTACATGTCTGAAGTGTAGTCTAGTATACGACTACCCCCTTTTATCATCAGATTCAACCTAATGGACGACTCATTCTGCTCAGATACGGTCTAATGTACGACCCAATTAGACCTTCGTCTCCTCAGATGCTACCTAGTGTACGGTACCTGTCTGAAGTGTAGTCTAGTGTACGACTACCCCCTTTTATCATCAGATTCAGCCTAATGGACGGCTCATTCTGCTCAGATAACGGTTTAATGTACGACCCAATTAGACCTTCGTCTCCTCAGATGCTACCTAGTGTACGGTACATTTCTGAAGTGTAGTCTAGTGTACGACTACCCCCTTTTATCATCAGATTCAGCCTAATGGACGGCTCATTCTGCTCAGATACGGTCTGATGTACGACCCAATTAGACCTTCGTCTCCTCAGATGCTACCTAGTGTACGGTACCTGTCTGAAGTGTAGTCTAGTGTACGACTACCCCCTTTTATCATCAGATTCAGCCTAATGGACGGCTCATTCTGCTCAGATAACGGTTTAATGTACGACCCAATTAGACCTTCGTCTCCTCAGATGCTACCTAATGTACGGTACATTTCTGAAGTGTAGTCTAGTGTACGACTACCCCCTTTTATCATCAGATTCAGCCTAATGGACGGCTCATTCTGCTCAGATAACGGTTTAATGTACGACCCAATTAGACCTTCGTCTCCTCAGATGCTACCTAGTGTACGGTACATTTCTGAAGTGTAGTCTAGTGTACGACTACCCCCTTTTATCATCAGATTCAGCCTAATGGACGGCTCATTCTGCTCAGATACGGTCTGATGTACGACCCAATTAGACCTTCGTCTCCTCAGATGCTACCTAGTGTACGGTACCTGTCTGAAGTGTAGTCTAGTGTACGACTACCCCCTTTTATCATCAGATTCAGCCTAATGGACGGCTCATTCTGCTCAGATAACGGTTTAATGTACGACCCAATTAGACCTTCGTCTCCTCAGATGCTACCTAGTGTACGGTACATTTCTGAAGTGTAGTCTAGTGTACGACTACCCCCTTTTATCATCAGATTCAGCCTAATGGACGGCTCATTCTGCTCAGATACGGTCTGATGTACGACCCAATTAGACCTTCGTCTCCTCAGATGCTACCTAGTGTACGGTACCTGTCTGAAGTGTAGTCTAGTGTACGACTACCCCCTTTTATCATCAGATTCAGCCTAATGGACGGCTCATTCTGCTCAGATAACGGTTTAATGTACGACCCAATTAGACCTTCGTCTCCTCAGATGCTACCTAATGTACGGTACATTTCTGAAGTGTAGTCTAGTGTACGACTACCCCCTTTTATCATCAGATTCAGCCTAATGGACGGCTCATTCTGCTCAGATAACGGTTTAATGTACGACCCAATTAGACCTTCGTCTCCTCAGATGCTACCTAGTGTACGGTACATTTCTAAAGTGTAGTCTAGTGTACGACTACCCCCTTTTATCATCAGATTCAGCCTAATGGACGGCTCATTCTGCTCAGATACGGTCTGATGTACGACCCAATTAGACCTTCGTCTCCTCAGATACTACCTAGTGTACGGTACATTTCTGAAGTGTAGTCTAGTGTACGACTACCCCCTTTCATCATCAGACACAGCCTAACGTACGGCCCTCTCTTCAACTCAGATACGATCTAGCGCATGATCCATTCTGATCCTTTATCCCCAGCAGCATATGACACACTCCGACTCCCCAGCGAAATCAACAGCCTAATGGATGACTCATTATTCGGTCTAACGTACGACCCAGTGTGGCGCCCATGTCTTCAAATTGGCCTAATGTACGGCGCAATCTGAAGCTTTCATCATCAAATTTCCTGGATGACATCTTTAAGTCCATCTCCATCAAGACTAATTGACAAGTGCAAATTTTTGGGGGCATTCTAGTGTTCAATAATCTTCCACCTCCAGACCACGAATGGCATGCACGCCATCCTAACTCTCTCGGTTCAAGAATATTGAACAGGGGCAGCTGTCATACCCCAAAATTTGCCCATTAATATTTCAAGACATTTTTCAAGGCATTCCGACTCATTTTTATGACACTGATCTTAAAGGAACAAAGGCCCAGCTCACGAATGGCCCAATCCAGAAAATGGCCCAAACTGGCCTGTTCGCTACACGCTCGCCTAGCGAACGTTCGCTACGCGTTCGCTACCAACTCGCCTAGCGAAGCTGACAGACAACAAAAAATTTCGGGCTTCGTTCTGAGCCCATTAGGTCATGGAAAAAGGCATTATAAATACCAGCACTTCAGTAACAAGAAAAAACAGAGAAAAAAAAGACGAAAACCCTGGCACAAAAACCCTGGAGGCTACTTTAGAAACCCTGAAGGCCGCTCCTCCGCTCCGAAGCTGCCACCGCCCAACTCAATCCGCCCAACTCAATCCGGCTCACCAATTCAAGGTTGCAATTCGATTGCAAACAGGTTTGCATTACTATTATCGCTTTATTTTCTTAATTTGTATGTGATACCGCTTTATGTTCTTAACTTGCATGTGATATTATAATTGAATTCATAAACATATTTGAGGTTTTGCATGTGAATTTAAGTGTGCCTGAATATTGTGAATGCTGAACCATATAATTATGTGTTGGATGCCATAAGCCATGCCGCAGGTTGAAGTCATACTGTTTTGAAATTCAAAACCCGCAGTCGCTCGCTAGCACATCGCTAAGCGAGCATGTAGCGAGTATTCGCTAGGCCCTCGCTAGGCGAGGCAGAGGCGAACGGGACAGTCGCTAATATTTTGTTTGTTATGTCCTATGCGTATCTGATCTATTCTATGTTAATTATGCACTGTTTTGCCTGACATTCATGCTGCTGTGTTCTCTTTTGCGGTGTAATCCTCGATTGCACCCTGATTGGTATTCTAACCCGTTTTGCTGAATTTTGTAAAGGTTCACATATCCCAGGAAAAGGTTGCTGTTTAGGTCTTCCACTTTATTTGTGGGATACCCTTGTGGAGACTCACCCTAAATTACTTAATTAATTTTAATATGTTAATTTTAATGTATTAATTTTAATGTATTAATTTTAATGTATTGATTTTAATGTGGAGGCTCATCCTAATTACCTAATTAATTGTAAAACTTTGCCTTTAAATAAGTGATCTTGGACCTCTCTTGGTTACCCCACGATTTCGGTATTACGGTATAATGGTCATGTCCCGCGAATGTGGGGATACACTTAGCAATGGCCCTTCGATTAAATCATCATAAAATAAATCATGGTCCCTCGGATGTTGCCTTCGAAAATACAATTTTGTCCCTCGATGACCCTTCGGTGTAGCCTACGGTTAAATGATGATCGTCCCTTCGAATGCTAAGGTATCCTTACAACTGTTGCCTTCAATGACCTATCGATGACCCTACGGTGACCCTTAAACATCCAAAGGGTAAGATTACTTACTTCTCAATAGTAAGGACAGTTTTGCCCTCATAAGGATAGGAAATGCCCATAACGACCTCAGGAAGGTATAACTCTCAATTACTGGATCATAACCTAAAACATTTTCCACCCCTCACACTTTACACTTTACAAATCCTAGAAAATCACCACTTGGTATACATTCATACTAGAATCATTACCGAGTTATATTTTTCTAAACCATTTTCAAAATCAAATGAGATAAATACTTTGTATACATTCATACGAGAATCATTACAAAGTTAAACTCTCTTTCAAACATTTTTAAGCAATTCACCGACACTTTTCAGACAAAAATATAAGTGATCCAGTAATTAAGAGCCCATGGATAACCATGGATACAAAGGGTGCTAACACCTTCCCTTTGTATAATGTACCTCCCGAACCCAAAATCTATTGAGGTCTTTCCTGTTCTTTTCCACCTTTCCTTATTGGATAAAAGAAAAGTCGGTGGCGACTCTTGCTATCCGCGACATTGCGATAAAAAGCAAAACACCCCAAGTCAGTTCACCGTATGACAGAACTGGCGACTCTGCTGGGGACACTTTAAAAAGAGAGGTTACCTTAAAAACAAGATCACTTATTCCAAATTGTCTGATTTACTTTTAAGGGATTTCTTGGGTATTTTTGAGTGAAAGATCCTACACCCGGATCTAGTGTACCTTAGGTAAGTAGCAATGGATCATCGCGACTATCCGGCGTATACTGGAATGGTTAAAATGATGGCTACGGTTAATGTGACACTTTGGTTGTCCTGATGTTCCTCATGTTACTTGAGGAAAAATTTGGCTTCCGCGTGGTGTCATTAAAGCATTAACCAGACCTTTAGAACCCTAATTGACTCATCCTGGCCATTAGAAAGTAGTGAGATAATTGACTTCGGTTCCGACTGGGGTTGGTTGAGACTCGATACTACACTCTTTGAGATTGGACTTTAGGGAAGCTTTGGTCAACCACTTGGCGTTGCACTGAAGTGGACTTAAAGAAAGGTCGATGATCTGAGATCCTTCTAGAACCCGGTTACTATTCTAGGACAGGTTGAACCAACCAAACTTCAGTGGGGAGGGTACTTACCTATGGAACTCATGCAAGCCTTAAAACCTAGGAATGATTGTTGTGTGACTCGTTTGTGCTTGTTATTTTACTTAACATCATAACATCATAACATCATGGCATTGTACTAACCATTTCGAGGACTTAGGGATTTAACTTTTCTCTATTTCGTAAAAAAAAAAAAAAAAAAAAAAAAAAAAAAAGAGTTTCCTTTTTGGTAGTTTACGTAAAGTTGAATTCCAAAAGTCCTTGAAAACATTACATACATTGCATAGCATAACATTGCATAACAGGTGTTCTAAAGGGACCAATGTTCTCACGGTTTTCCTCCAAACAGAAAAATGGACCTCGAACAAATTGTCAGAGATCTCCAGGCTCAGAATGCTCAACTCCAGAAGATGATCTTGAACTTATCCAGGGGGCAGGAGGAACTGAAGGCTCTTTTGCTCGAGAAAAAGAAAGACCAGAAACCTGTGAGGCACGTTAACCCGGGAAGGAGGCAGTTTACGAAGATCAATATGACTTTAGCACAAGCACTGCAAGGTATGCTAAAAGCAAATTTAATTACCCTCAGAGATCCTCCTGCAAAACCCAACACTACTTCTCCTCGTTATAATCCCAATGCCAGGTGTGCCTATCACTCCGATAGCCCCGGGCATGATACAAACGATTGTTGGTCGTTGAAGAACAAAATTCAGGATATGATTGACGCCGGAGAATTTGAATTTGATCCGCCTGAGACTCCTAATGTCATCACTGCTCCTCTGCCTAAGCAGGACGAGACTGTCAATGCTGTGGAAGATACTGATGACGATTATGACTTGGATAGCTGGATTTCCCCAACAATTGGTGACGGACTCGACAATTGGAAGGCTGAAGACACTATCCCGATTTCCTTTAGTCGAGAGTAATTGTTATTGCTATTTTAGTATTTCAAAAGCATTATGTCTATACCCGGGGCATAATAGCTAATTTTAAGGGTTTGTCATTTTCATAAGCATATTCATATTCAATAAATCAATGGACTTTTTGCATTCAAATATTGCGCTCTTTATCTTTCCTGTCATTTTTCAAACAAGCTATGTTTTCTTGCACACACTCACGTAACAATTTGCCGATCCATATCCACTCTGGATCCTGTTGGTAATGACTCTGCTACTGTTCATTATGACTTTGAAAATCCGATCTACCAAGCCGAGGATGGAAGTGAGGAAGATTGTGAAGTCCCTAGAGAACTTGCCAGACTGGTACTACAAAAGACTATACAGCCGCATGAGGAATCAATTGAAATTGTAAATCTGGGTACTGAAATAAACAAGAGAGAAGTCAGAAGTTTCTTGGGGCACTCGAATTACATTGCCCGATTCATTCCACACTTGACTGCTACCTGCAAACCCATCTTCAAATTACTAAAAAAGAAAAATCAAGAGATGGTATGGAATGATGAATGACAAAATCAAGAAGTATCCCCAAGAACCTCCAGTTCCGATGCCACCAGTTGAAGGAAGACCTTTAATCACGTATTTGACCGTGTTAGAAAATTCAATAGGGTGTGCTGGGGCAACATGACGAGTCTGGTCGAAAAGAGCATGTCATACACTGCCTTAGCAAAAGGTACCGACTGTGAAACAAGATACTCACAGCTCGAGAAAGCTTGCTGCGCTTTGGCTTGGGCTGCTCGCCGACTAAGACAGTATATGTTGAATCATACCACTTTATTGATTTCTAAGATGGATCTTATCAAATATACATTCGAGAAACCTGCTGTCTCCTAAAAGAGTTATCACTGATAATGGTACTAAATTGAACTCGGCATGCAGTTCAAAATAAAACACCATAACTCTTCTCCGTACCGGCCAAAGACGAACGGCGCCGTGGAGGCTGCTAACAATATCAAGAATATAACAGTAACATACAAAGACTGGCATGAGATGTTACCTTTTGCTCTTCATGGTTACCGCACTTCGACAGGGGCAACTCCGTTCTCTTTAGTCTATGGAAGGGAAGCCATCTTACCAGTGGAAGTTCAGATTCCCTCTCTAAGAATCATGAAAGGGGCGGGCTTAGATGAAGAGGAACGGATTCAGACTCGACTCGATCAGATAAATTTGATTGAAGAGACTCGCGGCTGTTTGTCATAGTCAGATATATCAGAAACGCATGACCCAGGCATTTAACAAAAGAGTCAAGAGACAGGTGTATCAAATTGGCGACTTGGTAATAAAGCGTATCATTCTACCACAAGGTGATCCCAGGGGCAAATGGACTCCCACATACGAAGGGCCACTTGTAGTTAAGAAGGTATTCTCTGGTGGAGCCATGATACTTGCTACAATGGACGGCGAAGGTTTCCCGCATCCTGTGAACGCGGACATAGTTAAAAAATACTACGCACCCGCTAGGTCGACGTACCTAGGCAAAAGTAAGGGCATCCCGGCTAACCAAAAGGGTTCGGGCAAAAATTAGGGATAAACATATAAAGACGTACACCCGGCAAGTCGAAAACCTGAAAAGGCGGCTTGAGCAAAAAAGGGTATCCCGGTGGACTGAAAACCTGAAAAGGCGGTCCAGGCAAAATTTAGGGATTAAAGCGTATGACTATACCCCGTTCTCTGTCTGCTTCAACCAAGCTCAAGGGACTGAACAAGCCAATCACTTCTATCCGCCAGCAGGAGATGAGATGCTCGAAGACATGATGACGGTAGTGGATTTAAAATCAACAGGACTTTTCCTGCATAACTTTCTCTTTGTTTTCCTGACAATTTCCTCTTTCTAGGATTTCTGTCTCCCTGTACTCAAATCGCCTATTTATAGGCCCTCTTTCAAAATCAATACAATTTCATTTCCAAAAAGATGCTTTTGTTTTACTTTCTCTGTTTTGTTTGCGTAAACGTCCATTGATTTAATTTGAATTGATTTATGCACTTGAATATGATCAATGTTTACCAAAAATGCATGCCTAGAATAGTAATAGCAATTACTACACGACTTCAGGATCGAGGAGAAGGTCTAATCACGCTTCCCAATGAATCTGTTGCTAATTCGATTCCCCGGCTAAGCCAGTTATTCCCCAGAAGAAATGGGCATCACTAGACGAATTGGTCATCTCTTCTATCCCCAGCCAGGCTCTGTCGAATGTTTCTACCATCAGACAGAAATCAAATCCCCCAGCTAAGACAGGGTCATCAATACAAATATCTCCGATTCGAAGACTGAGATTTGTTTCCCCAGTAGAGTCCCCTGGAAGAACGTTTCAGACACATAGTGCATTCATTACATCACTTCACATCACATACCTACATACAATGTTCATTCCGCATCATATACATTACATCATTTCATAACATATACATGCATACAATGTTCGCATTTATTTCAGACGCATAATTCACTCATTACATCATTTCACAGCACACGCATGCATACAATATTTGCATCTCATGCATCATGACATGGCATGAAGCTAACTTTATTTTTCAGGGTAATTATCCTCTTGATACAATCAAAACAAAGGTCCATTCAGACGGACATCCTTATCAATTACATTCAGGATTCAACTACATCTTTCAGATATACTCCATGTCACCATTCATTCTGACAACACTCCGATATCCTCCTAACGATGGCATCTTTAAGCTCATCCCAGACATTTATTGCAAGTACAACATATACAGATATCATCAGATACAGCCTAACATACGGTTCATTCTTTCAGCCCAACATATGATTCCTTCAACTATTTCAAGACGGTCTAATGTGCGACCCAATTAGACCTTCGTCTCCCCAGATGCTACCTAGTGTACAGTACATTTCTGAAGTGTAGTCTAGTGTACGACTACCCCCCTTTTATCATCAGATTCAGCCTAATGGACGGCTCATTCTGCTCAGATACGGTCTAATCTACGACCCAATTAGACCTTCGTCTCCTCAGATGCTACCTAGTGTACGGTACCTGTCTGAAGTGTAGTCTAGTGTACGACTACCCCCTTTTATCAACAGATTCAGCCTAATGGACGGCTCATTCTGCTCAGATACGGTCTAATGTACGACCCAATTAGACCTTCGTCTCCTCAGATGCTACCTAGTGTACGGTACCTGTCTGAAGTGTAGTCTAGTGTACGACTACCCCCTTTTATCATCAGATTCAGCCTAATGGACGGCTCATTCTGCTCAGATACGGTCTAATGTACGACCCAATTAGACCTTCGTCTCCTCAGATGCTACCTAGTGTACGGTACCTGTCTGAAGTGTAGTCTAGTGTACGACTACCCCCTTTTATCATCAGATTCAGCCTAATGGACGGCTCATTCTGCTCAGATAACGGTTTAATGTACGACCCAATTAGACTTTCGTCTCCTCAGATGCTACCTAGTGTACGGTACATGTCTGAAGTGTAGTCTAGTATACGACTACCCCCTTTTATCATCAGATTCAACCTAATGGATGACTCATTCTGCTCAGATACGGTCTAATGTACGACCCAATTAGACCTTCGTCTCCTCAGATGCTACCTAGTGTACGGTACCTGTCTGAAGTGTAGTCTAGTGTACGACTACCCCCTTTTATCATCAGATTCAGCCTAATGGACGGCTCATTCTGCTCAGATAACGGTTTAATATACGACCCAAATAGACCTTCGTCTCCTCAGATGCTACCTAGTGTACGGTACATTTCTGAAGTGTAGTCTAGTGTACGACTACCCCCTTTTATCATCAGATTCAGCCTAATGGACGGCTCATTCTGCTCAGATACGGTCTGATGTACGACCCAATTAGACCTTCGTCTCCTCAGATGCTACCTAGTGTACGGTACCTGTCTGAAGTGTAGTCTAGTGTACGACTACCCCCTTTTATCATCAGATTCAGCCTAATGGACGGCTCATTCTGCTCAGATAACGGTTTAATGTACGACCCAATTAGACCTTCGTCTCCTCAGATGCTACCTAATGTACGGTACATTTCTGAAGTGTAGTCTAGTGTACGACTACCCCCTTTTATCATCAGATTCAGCCTAATGGACGGCTCATTCTGCTCAGATAACGGTTTAATGTACGACCCAATTAGACCTTCGTCTCCTCAGATGCTACCTAGTGTACGGTACATTTCTGAAGTGTAGTCTAGTGTACGACTACCCCCTTTTATCATCAGATTCAGCCTAATGGACGGCTCATTCTGCTCAGATACGGTCTGATGTACGACCCAATTAGACCTTCGTCTCCTCAGATACTACCTAGTGTACGGTACATTTCTGAAGTGTAGTCTAGTGTACGACTACCCCCTTTCATCATCAGACACAGCCTAACGTACGGCCCTCTCTTCAACTCAGATACGATCTAGCGCATGATCCATTCTGATCCTTTATCCCCAGCAGCATATGACACACTCCGACTCCCCAGCGAAATCAACAGCCTAATGGATGACTCATTATTCGGTCTAACGTACGACCCAGTGTGGCGCCCATGTCTTCAAATTGGCCTAATGTACGGCGCAATCTGAAGCTTTCATCATCAAATTTCCTGGATGACATCTTTAAGTCCATCTCCATCAAGACTAATTGACAAGTGCAAATTTTTGGGGGCATTCTAGTGTTCAATAATCTTCCACCTCCAGACCACGAATGGCATGCACGCCATCCTAACTCTCTCGGTTCAAGAATATTGAACAGGGGCAGCTGTCATACCCCAAAATTTGCCCATTAATATTTCAAGACATTTTTCAAGGCATTCCGACTCATTTTTATGACACTGATCTTAAAGGAACAAAGGCCCAGCTCACGAATGGCCCAATCCAGAAAATGGCCCAAACTGGCCTGTTCGCTACACGCTCGCCTAGCGAACGTTCGCTACGCGTTCGCTACCAGCTCGCCTAGCGAAGCTGACAGACAACAAAAAATTTCGGGCTTCGTTCTGAGCCCATTAGGTCATGGAAAAAGGCATTATAAATACCAGCACTTCAGTAACAAGAAAAAACAGAGAAAAAAAAGACGAAAACCCTGGCACAAAAACCCTGGAGGCTACTTTAGAAACCCTGAAGGCCGCTCCTCCGCTCCGAAGCTACCACCGCCCAACTCAATCCGCCCAACTCAATCCGGCTCGCCAATTCAAGGTTGCAATTCGATTGCAAACAGGTTTGCATTACTATTATCGCTTTATTTTCTTAATTTGTATGTGATACCGCTTTATGTTCTTAACTTGCATGTGATATTATAATTGAATTCATAAACATATTTGAGGTTTTGCATGTGAATTTAAGTGTGCCTGAATATTGTGAATGCTGAACCATATAATTATGTGTTGGATGCCATAAGCCATGCCGCAGGTTGAAGTCATACTGTTTTGAAATTCAAAACCCGCAGTCGCTCGCTAGCACATCGCTAAGCGAGCATGTAGCGAGTATTCGCTAGGCCCTCGCTAGGCGAGGCAGAGGCGAACGGGACAGTCGCTAATATTTTGTTTGTTATGTCCTATGCGTATCTGATCTATTCTATGTTAATTATGCACTGTTTTGCCTGACATTCATGCTGCTGTGTTCTCTTTTGCGGTGTAATCCTCGATTGCACCCTGATTGGTATTCTAACCCGTTTTGCTGAATTTTGTAAAGGTTCACATATCCCAGGAAAAGGTTGTTGTTTAGGTCTTCCACTTTATTTGTGGGATACCCTTGTGGAGACTCACCCTAAATTACTTAATTAATTTTAATATGTTAATTTTAATGTATTAATTTTAATGTATTAATTTTAATGTATTGATTTTAATGTGGAGGCTCATCCTAATTACCTAATTAATTGTAAAACTTTGCCTTTAAATAAGTGATCTTGGACCTCTCTTGGTTACCCCACGATTTCGGTATTACGGTATAATGGTCATGTCCCGTGAATGTGGGGATACACTTAGCAATGGCCCTTCGATTAAATCATCATAAAATAAATCATGGTCCCTCGGATGTTGCCTTCGAAAATACAATTTTGTCCCTCGATGACCCTTCGGTGTAGCCTACGGTTAAATGATGATCGTCCCTTCGAATGCTAAGGTATCCTTACAACTGTTGCCTTCAATGACCTATCGATGACCCTACGGTGACCCTTAAACATCCAAAGGGTAAGATTACTTACTTCTCAATAGTAAGGACAGTTTTGCCCTCATAAGGATAGGAAATGCCCATAACGACCTCAGGAAGGTATAACTCTCAATTACTGGATCATAACCTAAAACATTTTCCACCCCTCACACTTTACACTTTACAAATCCTAGAAAATCACCACTTGGTATACATTCATACTAGAATCATTACCGAGTTATATTTTTCTAAACCATTTTCAAAATCAAATGAGATAAATACTTTGTATACATTCATACGAGAATCATTACAAAGTTAAACTCTCTTTCAAACATTTTTAAGCAATTCACCGACACTTTTCAGACAAAAATATAAGTGATCCAGTAATTAAGAGCCCATGGATAACCATGGATACAAAGGGTGCTAACACCTTCCCTTTGTATAATGTACCTCCCGAACCCAAAATCTATTGAGGTATTTCCTGTTCTTTTCCACCTTTCCTTATTGGATAAAAGAAAAGTCGGTGGCGACTCTTGCTATCCGCGACATTGCGATAAAAAGCAAAACACCCCAAGTCAGTTCACCGTATGACAAGAAGTATTAAGACGGTTATGTTGTGTATTAGAATCCCTTTATCCTCTATTATTGATGTATGATGCCTTATGTCATACGGTGAACTGACTTTGTGTGTTTTTTCTTTGTAAAGCAAATGTCACGGATAGCAAGAGTCGCCACCGACTTTTCTTTTATCCAATAAGGAAAGGTGGAAAAGAACAGGAAAGACCTTGATTAGATTTTTGGGTTCGGGAGGTACATTATACAAAGGGAAGGTGTTAGCACCCTTTGTATCCATGGTTATCCATGGGCTCTTAATTGCTTGATCACTTATGTTTGTCTGGAAAAAATGGTTGTGAATTGCTTAAAAAATGTTTTGAAAAGAGAGTTTAACTTTGTAATGATTCTTGTACAAATGTATACAAAGTATTTATCTCGTTTAATTTTGAAAGCGGTTTAGAAAAATATAACTTGGCAATGATTCTAGTACGAATGTATACCAAGTGGTGATTTTCTAGTAATTGCAAAGTGTGAAGTATGAAAAATGTTTTAGGTTGTGGGCCAGCAATTAAGAGTTATACCCATCCAAGGTCTTTATGGGCATTTCCTATCCTTATGAGGGTAAAACTGTCCTTACTATTGAGAAGTAAGTAGTCTTATCCCTTGGATGTAAAGGGGTCATCGTAGGGTCATCGATTGGTCGTTAAAGGCAACATTGGTAAGGATACCTTAGCATTCAAAGGGACAATCATCATTTAACCGTAGGCTACAACGAAGGGTCATCGAGGGACAAAATCATATATTCGCAGGCAACATCCGAGGGACTATGATTTATTTTATAGGGACATGATGATTTAACCGAAGGGTCTTTGCTAAGTGTATCCCCACATTCGCGGGACATGACCATAATACCGTAATATCGTAAGGCAACAAAGAGAGGTCCGAGATCACATATTCAAAGGCAATATTTTACAATCAATTAGGTAGTTGTAATCAATTAGGTAATTAGGTCCATATTACAATCAATTAAGTAATTAGGATGAATCTCCACATTAAAATCAATTAAGTAATCAGGATGAATTTCCACAAGGGTATCCCACAAATAAAGTGGAATACCTAACAAGCTACCTTCTCCGGGAGTATATGAACCCTTACAAAATTCAGCAAACAGGTCAGAATACCAAATCAGGGTGCAATCGAGAATTACACCATAAAAGAAATCACAACAGTAATAGGGTCAGGTAAACAATGCATGGCTATGATAAAACATGTCAGATGAGCAAAAATCAGAACAGAAAAGTCAGCGACTGTCACGTTCGCTTCTACCTCGCCTAGCGACGGCTTAGCGAATGCTCGCTACATGCTCGCTTAGCGATGTGCTAGCGAGCGGCTGCGGGTTCTGGTTTTAGAACAGTACGATTCTAGCAAGCTTCACGCCCTATGGCATCCATTACAGAGATTACATGATTAAATATTCAAGATATTCATAGTACTTAAATTCACATGCAACACTTAAGATATTTTTATAAATTCAATCATAATGCCACATGCATATTAAGAACATAAAGAGGTAATAGTAATGCAAACCTGTTTGCAATTGAATTGCAACCTTGAATTGGCAAGTCGGATTGAATTGGGCGGAGGTAACCTTGGTGCAGATGGGTTTCCTTCAGGGTTTCCTTTAGGGTTGCTCTGAATTCTCTAGGTTAGCCTCCAGGGTTTGCTGTGCCTTCTCTCTATCTCCCGTTTTCGTTCCGTTTCCGTTCTCCTTTTTCCTGATTGAAGTTGTGGTATTTATAATGCTCTTTTTATGACCTAATGGGCTCAGAATGAAGCCCAGAATTTTCTGGTATTCGCAAGCTTCGCTAGGCGAGTGGCGTAGCGAAGGGTTCGCTAGGCGAAGGAATTGCTCGCCTAGCGAGCAAACCAGTTTAGGCCATTTTCTGGATTTTGTCCTCCGTGTGCTGGGTCCTTGTTCTTTTAAGATCAATGCCTTGAAAAATAAGTTGGAGTGCCTTAGAAATGCCTTGTAATATTAACGGGCAAATTTTGGGGTATGACAGCTGCCCCTGTTCAATATTCTTGAACCGAGAGATTTAGAATGGTATGTACGCCATTCGTGGTCTGGAGGTGGAAGATTATTGAACACTAGAATGCCCCAAAAATTTGCACTTGTTAGTCAGAAGTTATTCCTGATGGAGGTGGGCTTAAAGATGCCATCCAGGAAGTTTGATGATGAAAGATCAGAGTGGATCATACGCTGCTGAGGATAAAGGATCAGAATGGACCATATGCTAGATCGTATCTGAGTAGCAGAATGAGTTATCCATTAGGCGGGTGACTTCGCTGGGGATGCAAGATCAGAATGGACCGTACGCTAGATCGTATCTGAGTTGCAGAATGAGCCGTACATTAGGCTGTATCTGGAGGTAGAATCAGAATGGATCGTACGCTAGATCGTATCTGAGTTGAAGATCCAAATGGGTCGTACGTTAGACCGTATTGGAGTTGCAGAATGAGCCGTACGTTAGGCCGTATCTGAAGAAGAAAGTAGTCGTACGCTAGACTACACCTCGGAATGTACCGTACGCTAGGCAGTATCTGAGGATTTGAAGATCCAAATGGGTCGTACGCTAGACCGTATTGGAGTTGCAGAATGAACCGTACGTTAGGCTGTATCTGAAGAAGAAAGTAGTCGTACGCTAGACTACACCTCGGAATGTACCGTACGCTAGGCAGTATCTGAGGATTTGAAGATCCAAATGGGTCGTACGCTAGACCGTATTGGAGTTGCAGAATGTCAGAATGGATCGTACGTTAGATCGCATCTGAGTTGAAGGAGTCATATGTCGAGCTGAATCAGGATGAACCGTACGTTAGGCTGTATCTGATAATATTTGCTGTATTTGCAATGGATATCTGGGGTGGGCTTAAAGATGCCACCATTGGGAGGATATCAGAGTGCTTGTCAGAATGAATGTTCATATGGATTATATCTGAGAGATGTAGTTGAATCTTGAATGTAATTGATAAAGATGTTCGTCTGAATGGACCTTTGTTTTGACTGTACCAGGAGGATAATTAACCTGAAAAATAAGGTTAGCTTCATGCCATGTCATGATGCATGAGATATTTTATGCTTATGAAAATAAATGCGAACAATGTATGCATGCGGATGCTGTGAAATGATGTAATGAATGAATTATGCGTCTGAAAAGTTTTTTTCTGGCGACCCCCTAGGGAAAATAAATCCCCATCTTCTGGTTGGAGGTACTTGTATTGATGACCCTTTCTCATCTAGGGATACTTGATTTCTGTCTGATGGTAGAAATATTTAACAGAAGCCTGGCTGGGGGTGGAAGAGATGACCAATTTGTTTAGTAATGCCAATTGCTTCTGGGGAATAACTGGCTTTGCTGGGGAATAGAATTAGCCACAGATTCATTGGAAAGCATGGTTAGACCTTCTCCTCGATCCTGAAGTCTTGTAGTAATCGCTATTTCTATTTTATGCATGCATTTTTGGTACACATCGATCATATCCAAATGCATATATTAATTCAAATTAAATCAATGGACATTTACGCAAACAAAACAGAAAAAGTAAAACAAAAGCATCTTTTTGGAAATAAAATTATATTGATTTTGAAAGAGGGCCTATAAACAGGCAATTTGTGTACAAGGAGACAGAAATCCTAGTCAGAGGAAATCGTCGAGACAACAAAGAAAAAGCTATGAAGAAAAAAAGTCCTATTGATTTAAATTCTGCTACTGTCACTATGTCTTCAAGCATCTCATCTCCTGCTGTCGGATAGAAGTGATTGGCTTGTTCAGTCCCTTGAACTTGGATGAAGCTGTCTGAGAACGGGACATAGTCATACGCTTTTAATCCCTAATTTTTGCCTGGACCGCCTTTTCAGGTTTTCAGTCCACCAGGATACCCCTTTTTGCCCAAGCCGCCTTTTCAGGTTTTCGACTTGCCGGGTGTACATTTTTATATGTTTATCCCTAATTTTTGCCCGAACCCTTTTGGTTCGCCGGGATGCCCTTACTTTTGCCTAGGTACGTCGACCTAGCGGGTCTCTTTTATGCGTAGTATTTTTTGACTATGTCTGCGTTCACGGGATGTGGGAAGTCTTCGCCATCCATCGTAGCAAGTATCATGGCTCCACCAGAGAATACCTTCTTAACTACAAATGGCCCTTCGTATGTGGGAGTCCATTTGCCCCTGGGGTCACTTTGTGGTAGCATGATACGCTTGATCACCAATTCGCCGATTTGATACACCCGTCTCCTGACCTTTTTGTTGAATGCCTGGGTCATGCGCTTCTGATATATCTGCCCATGACAAACAGCCGCGAGTCTCTTTTCATCAATCAAATTTATCTGATCGAGTCGAGTCTGAATCCATTCATCCTCGTCTAAACCTGCCTCTTCCATGATTCTTAGAGAGGGAATCTGAACTTCCACAGGTAAGACGGCTTCCATTCCGTAGACTAAAGAGAAAGGAGTTGCCCCTGTCGAAGTTCGTACTGAAGTGCGATAACCATGCAGAGCAAATGGTAACATTTCATGCCAGTCTTTGTACGTCATTGTCATCTTTTGTATAATCTTCTTAATATTCTTATTAGCAGCCTCCACGGCGCCGTTCATCTTTGGCCGGTACGGGGAAGAGTTATGGTGTTTTATTTTGAACTGCGTGCAGAGTTCAGTAATCATCTTGTTGTTCAAATTGGTGCCATTGTCCGTGATAACTCTTTCAGGGATGCCATATCGACAAATGAGATTATTCTTGATGAATCGTGCCACCACATTCTTGGTGACAGAAGCAAATGAGGCTGCCTCTACCCACTTTATAAAGTAATCAATAGCAACAAGGATGAAACGATGTCCATTAGAAGCAGTAGGTTTAATCTCTCCGATCATATCAACGCCCCACATTGCAAAGGGCCAAGGGGCTGTCAACACGTTCAATGGAGCAGGAGGCACATGTACTTTATCCGCATAGATCTGGCACTTGTGACAAGTTCTGGAGTGATGGTGGCAATCAGCTTCCATGGTAGACCAATAATACCCTGATCTCATAATCTTCTTGGCCATTGTATGTCCACTAGAATGAGTCCCAAAAATACCGTCATGCATGTCTCCCATAATCTTTTCTGCTTCCTTTTTATCCACACAGCGAAGCAAAGTCGAATCATGATTACGTTTGTATAATACTCCATTACTCAAAAGGAATTTAGCGGAAAACTTCCTCAGAAATTTTCTGTCATTGATGGATGCCCCTTCAGGGTATTCCTGAGTTTCTAAATATCTCTTTACTTCGTGGAACCAAGGTTTCTCTTCTACTTCATCAGCATTAAGTTCATAACAGTATGCTGGTTCATCTAATCGTTTAATGGTGATCATGGGAGCTTCGTTGTCCCATCTGACTCTGAACATAGATGACATGGTAGCCAACGCGTCCGCCAACTGATTCTCTTCTCGTGGAATATGTTCGAATGTAATCTCTTCAAAATACGGGATCAATGTCAACACCCGTTCTCGATAAGGGATGAGATTCGGATGTTTAGTGTCCCATTCTCCTTTGATCTGACTGATTACTAGTGCTGAGTCTTCGTACACACCCAAAAGCTTGATTCTTAGGTCTATAGCGGCTCTGAGTCCCAAAATACACGCTTCATACTCAGCCATATTATTGGTACAATCAAAACATAGTCTAGCAGTGAAAGGTGTATGACAACCCTTGGGGGAAATGATTACAACACCAACACCATTGCCCAATGCATTAGAAGATCCATCAAAAACCATAGTCCATCGGGATCCCAGTTCGGGTCCTTCATCCGGTCCAGGTTCTTCATAATCAGTAACAAGCATGACATCCTCATCTGGGAACTCAAAATTCATAGATTGGTAATCATCCACTGCTTGATGAGCCAAATGATCGGCTAGCACGCTTCCTTTGATTGCTTTCTGGGTAGTATACTGTATATCATACTCTGTTAAAATCATCTGCCATCTTGCTATTCTTCCGGAGAGGGCAGGTTTCTCAAATATGTATTTGATAGGATCCATCTTAGAAATCAACAAAGTGGTATGATTCAACATATATTGTCTTAGTCGGCGAGCAGCCCAGGCCAAAGCACAGCAAGTTCTCTCGAGCAGTGAGTATCTTGTTTCACAGTCGGTAAACTTTTGCTAAGGTAGTATATGGCATGCTTTTTTCAACCAGACTCGTCATGTTGCCCCAACACACACCCCATTGAATTTTCTAACACGGTTAAATACATAATTAGAGGTCTTCCTTCAACTGGTGGCACCAGAATTGGAGGTTCTTGGAGATACTTCTTGATTTTGTCAAAAGCTTCTTGACATTCATCATTCTATATCATCTCTTGATTTTTCCTTAGTAGTTTGAAGATGGGTTTGCAGGTAGCAGTCAAATGGGAAATAAATCGGGCAATGTAGTTCAAACGTCCCAAGAAACCTCTGACTTCTTTATCCGTACGGGGAACTGGCATCTCTCGAATAGCTCTCACCTTGGCCGGGTCAACCTCAATTCCTTTACCACTGACAATAAAGCCCAAGAGTTTACCGGATCTTACTCCAAAGGTGCATTTGTTCGGGTTCAATCTCAACTTGTATTTCTTCAACCTCTCAAACAGTTTGTATAAATAATCGAGATGTTCTTCTTCGGTATGAGATCTGGCTATCATGTCATCCACATATACTTCTATTTCATGATGGATCATGTCATGGAACAAAACCACCATAGCACGCTGGTATGTTGCCCCTGCGTTCTTTAAACCGAATGGCATTACTTTATAACAGAAAGTGCCCCATTGCGTCACAAACGTGGTTTTCTCCATGTCCTCAGGCGCCATCTTAATCTGGTTATAACCTGAGAATCCATCCATGAAGGAGAATACCTTGTGTTGAGCGGTGTTATCTACCAGAACATCAATGTGCGGAAGTGGAAAGTCATCTTTGGGACTCGCTTTATTCAAATATTTGTAATCTACGCACATTCGCACCTTACCATCCTTCTTCGGCACTGGTACCACATTAGCAACCCATTGGGGGATAAGAAGTAACAGCTAGAAAACCGACATTGAACTGTTTCATAACTTCGGCTTTGATTTTCTCGGACATCTCAGGACGCATGTGACGAACCTTCTGCTTAACAGGATGACAATCTTCCTTCATCGGCAAACGATGCACTACTATATCAGTATCCAGTCCTGGCATGTCTTCGTAAGACCAAGCAAAAATCTCAATATAGTCATGTAGCATCTGAATCAATCTTTCCTTGACACTGTTTCCCAAGCCTCCTCCTATTTTGACTTCTTTCTTGTCCACTTCAGTACCCAGATTTACAATTTCGATTGACTCTTCATGCGGCTGTATAGTCTTTTCTTCTTGCAATACCAGTCTGGCAAGCTCTTCAGGTACTTCACAATCTTCCTCACTTCCATCCTCGGTTTGGTAGATCGGATTTTCGAAGTCATAATTAACAGTAGCAGATCTATTATCAACAGGATCCAGAGTGGGTGTGGATCTGCAATTCGTTACGTGAGTGTGTGTAAGAAAACATAGCTTGTTTGAAAGATGACGGGAAAGATAAAGGGCGCAATATTTGAATGCAAAACGTCCATTGATTTATTGAATGTGAATATGCTTATGAAGATGACAAAACCCTTAACAAATTAGCTATTGTGCCCCGGGCATAGACACAATGCTTTTAAGAAGTTCAATTGTAAAAATTAAAATTTGCAACACTAAGATAGACAATAACAATTACTCCTGACTAAAGGAAATCGGGATAGTGTCTTCAGCCTTCCAATTATTGAGTCCGTCACCAATTGTTGGGAAAATCCAGCTATCCAAGTCACAATCGCTATCAGCATCTTTTACAGCATTAATTTGATCTTTGACCATCCTTTCAGAGTTAAATCCCAGGCCAAACTTATCAGACTTGTACGGTACATCGATCAGTTGACCCCAGCCAGTACGACCACCATCTTCAACCACGGCTTGAGCATCTTTCAGAGAAATCATAGCAGGAGGAGCCCGAATAACCTTGGGCACAAGGGGAGTTGGCTTAAGGACAGGACTGGGAGGAGGAACCACTTCAAATGACTGAGAAGGAGTCTCAAAGAATTCACCATCCATCTCGACGTATCTGAAGGCCTGCACACTACTGACAATATATTCTTCTTCTCCACACACAGTGACGGTCTTATCCTCTATTGGATACTTCAGCTTTTGATGGAGAGACGAGGCTACAGCACTTGCCCCATGAATCCAAGGGCGTCCCAGCAAGCAGGAATAGGCAGGACGAATGTTCATTACGTGAAAGGTAGTGTTGAAGACTTGAGGTCCTATCTTGATAGGGAGAACCACTTCGCCATGGACAACACTCTTCGCACCATCGTAAGCACGCACCACAATGTCACTAGGCTTCAGTTCAATGCTTTTACAGTCAAGTTTATCGAGCACGGCTTTCGGTAGCACATTCAAAGAAGAGCCATTATCGATCAACACATGAGACAAGGTGATCCCCTTACACTCAATGGAGATATGCAGAGCTTTATTGTGATTCTTTCCTGCTGGTGTCAGGTCAGCATCAGAAAAGCCTAGGCCATTGTCAACAGCCAGATGAGCAACATAATTTTCGAACTGATCGACGGAGGTCTCCTGAGGTACATGAGCAGTCTTCAAGAATTTTATCAACGCTTTGGCATGAGATTCAGAAGATAATAACAAGGATAACATCGAGATCTTAGACGGAGTATGCCCCAGCTGTTCTACCACATTAAAATCACTCTTACGGATGATTTTCAGCATTTCCTCCACTTCCTGCTTGGCAACATCTTCGGTAGTAACTTCGACCGGTGTCTTCGACTGAGCAGGGTTGATCGCTGGTTCCTTTCCTCGAATTTCAGGGGCGGGAGGTGAGATTTCTGGAGAGAAGATCTTTCCACTTCGAGTAACTTTACTAGTCCCAACAATGTCATTAGGATTAGCTGAATTACCAACTTGCTTCACGCCATGGATGTAAACATCACCTCCATAATTCCACGGAATGGCTTTGCTTGAGGAATACGGTACTGGGCCAGGTCTAGTAATGATTAAGGGAGCTACCTTGGGCTCAGCAGTAATCTTCACAGGCACTCTAGTAGCGGTAATCTTCACCGGAACTTTGGACCTAGAAATCACAGATATTTCCTCAATAGAGTTTTCCACCTTAGGAATCTTTTCAAAGAGAATTGTACGATCATCCATCAGCCGTTGAATACCCTTCCTCAACTTCCAGCAATCATTGGGTCGGAGTATACAGAGATCGCAATTTTCAGCACAACCTGGAAATAAACCAGCTTGCACTAAATTCTTCTTGATGATCAGGAGAGGAGATGCTAAGTCAGCTACATTAGTAATGTGAGAATTGTCATTCACAGAATTAACAGTCTTGTCATGGTTAGGCATAGGAGCAGTGATGACATTAGGAGTCTCCGGAGGATCAAATTCAATTTCCCCAGCATCGATCATATCCTGAATCTTATTCTTCAACAACCAGCAATCGTTTGTATCATGCCCGGGGCTATCGGAGTGATACGCACACCTGGCATTGGGATTATAACGGGGAGAAGTAGTGTTGAGATTTGCAGGAGGGCCTCTGAGAGTAATTAAATTTGCCTTTAACATACCCTGCAGTGCTTGCGCTAAAGTCATATTGATCTTGGTAAACTGCCTTCTTGGCCTGTCTTGTCTGTGCTGGAAGTTTTGAGCTGGTGGAGCTGCAATTGTAACTGCTCCGATGGTATGGTCACGGCTTTTCTTGTTATGACCCCTTTCACCATACACAGCATTTGACTCATTCTTTCCCTGATGGGGCTTTTTGGTGCTTGTAGAGGTAGCTGCCTGTATCTTTCCACTTCGAATACCGCTTTCAACACGTTCACCCGTCAATATAAGGTCAGTGAAACCTGATGAAGAACTTCCCAGTAGATGGCTGTAGAATGGACCAATCAGTGTACTCATGAACATGTCCACTAATTCTCGATCAGTCATAGGGGGTTTGACTCTGCCAGCCAAATCTCTCCATTTTTTAGCATATTCTTTGAAGCTTTCTTTAGAGCCCATAGTCATATTCTGCAACTGTAGCCGAGTAGGCGCCAATTCAGAATTGTACTGGTAGTGCTTGTAGAAAGTTGTCGCTAAATCAGTCCAGGTGCGGATGTTAGAGCTCTCGAGCTGATAATACCACTCCAACTGTGTGCCAGACAGGCTCTCCTGGAAGAAATGGATCCATAGTTTCCTATCAGTGGTATACGGCTGAATCTTTCTCACATAAGCTCTCAGATGCATCTGAGGACAAGACGCACCATCATACTTAGTGAAAGTGGGGATCTTGAATTTGCGAGGAATGACCACATCAGAGACCAGTCCCAAGCTTTCGAAATCCAGACCGGGCGCCTTCTGACCCTCCATAGCTAGCATGCGTTCTTCCAACAACTTATACTTATCCTCTTATGGAGAGTACTGTTCATCTTCATAATCTTCATCGTCGTCCTCCTGGTTGAGAGGATCAGCATTCTCATCTTCCGAATCATTTTCTGTCTCCTCTTCTCGATCTTTCGGAAGTCTAATCTTGACTCCTGCAGCTTGTCCTTTAAGCTTCTTCCCGGGTTAATGTAACTCACAGGTTTCTTGTCTTTCTTCTTCTCGAGCAAGAGAGCCTTCAGTTCTTCCTGCCCCTTGGATAAGCTCAGCATCATCTCCTGGAATTGAGCATTCTGAGCCTGGAGATCTTTGACAGTTTGTTCGAGAGCCATTTTTCTGTTTGCAATAGGAAGATCGTGAGAACATTGATCCCTTTAGAGTACCTGTTATGCAATGTTATGTTATGCTATGCAATGTATGAAATGTTTTCAATGTTTAAAGTCCTTGAAATGGTTAGTACAATGCCACGATGTTATGATGTTATGATGTTATGATGTTATGATGTTAAATAAGTAATAAGCACAAACAAGCCACACAACAATCATTCTTAGGTTTTAAGGCTTGCATGCGTTCCATAGGTAAGTACCCTCCCCACTGAAGTTTGGTTGGTTCAACCTGTCCTAGAATAGTAACCGGGTTCTAGAAGGATCTCAAATCATTGACCTTCCTTTAAGTCCACCTCAGTGCAACACCAAGTGGTTGACCGAAGCTTCCCTAAAGTCCAATCTCAAAGAGTGTAGTATCGAGTCTCAACCAACCTCAGTCGGAACCGAAGTCAGTTATCTCACTACTTTCTAATGGCTAGGATGAGTCAATTAGGGTTCTAAAGGTCTGGTTAATGCTTTGATGACACCACGCGGAAGCCAAATTTTTCCTCAAGTAAACATGAGGAACATCAGGACATCCAAAGTGTCACATTAACCGTAGCCATCATTTTGACCATTCCAGTATACGCCGGATAGTCGCGATGATATGTTGCTACTTACCTAAGGTACACTAGATCCGAGTGTAGGATCTTTTACTCAAGCATAAAATACCCAAGCAATCCCTTAAAAGTAAATCAGACAATTTGAATAAGTGATCTTGTTTTTTAAGGTAACGTCTCTTTTTAGTCCCCAGCAGAGTCGCCAGTTCTGTCATACGGTGAACTGACTTTGTGTGTTTTTGCTTTGTAAAGCAAATGTCGCGGATAGCAAGAGTCGCCACCGACTTTTCTTTTATCCAATAAGGAAAGGTGGAAAAGAACAGGAAAGACCTTGATTAGATTTTTGGGTTCGGGAGGTACATTATACAAAGGGAAGGTGTTAGCACCCTTTGTATCCATGGTTATCCATGGGCTCTTAATTGCTTGATCACTTATGTTTGTCTGGAAAAAGTGGTTGTGAATTGCTTAAAAAATGTTTTGAAAAGAGAGTTTAACTTTGTAATGATTCTTGTACAAATGTATACAAAGTATTTATCTCGTTTAATTTTGAAAGCGGTTTAGAAAAATATAACTTGGCAATGATTCTAGTACGAATGTATACCAAGTGGTGATTTTCTAGTAATTGCAAAGTGTGAAGTATGAAAAATGTTTTAGGTTGTGGGCCAGCAATTAAGAGTTATACCCACCCAAGGTCTTTATGGGCATTTCCTATCCTTATGAGGGTAAAACTGTCCTTACTATTGAGAAGTAAGTAGTCTTATCCCTTGGATGTAAAGGGGTCATCGTAGGGTCATCGATTGGTCGTTAAAGGCAACATTGGTAAGGATACCTTAGCATTCAAAGGGACAATCATCATTTAACCGTAGGCTACAACGAAGGGTCATCGAGGGACAAAATCATATATTCGCAGGCAACATCCGAGGGACTATGATTTATTTTATAGGGACATGATGATTTAACCGAAGGGTCTTTGCTAAGTGTATCCCCACATTCGCGGGACATGACCATAATACCGTAATATCGTAAGGCAACAAAGAGAGGTCCGAGATCACATATTCAAAGGCAATATTTTACAATCAATTAGGTAGTTGTAATCAATTAGGTAATTAGGTCCATATTACAATCAATTAAGTAATTAGGATGAATCTCCACATTAAAATCAATTAAGTAATCAGGATGAATTTCCACAAGGGTATCCCACAAATAAAGTGGAATACCTAACAAGCTACCTTCTCCGGGAGTATATGAACCCTTACAAAATTCAGCAAACAGGTCAGAATACCAAATCAGGGTGCAATCGAGAATTACACCATAAAAGAAATCACAACAGTAATAGGGTCAGGTAAACAATGCATGGCTATGATAAAACATGTCAGATGAGCAAAAATCAGAACAGAAAAGTCAGCGACTGTCACGTTCGCTTCTACCTCGCCTAGCGACGGCTTAGTGAATGCTCGCTACATGCTCGCTTAGCGATGTGCTAGCGAGCGGCTGCGGGTTATGGTTTTAGAACAGTACGATTCTAGCAAGCTTCACGCCCTATGGCATCCATTACAGAGATTACATGATTAAATATTCAAGATATTCATAGTACTTAAATTCACATGCAACACTTAAGATATTTTTATAAATTCAATCATAATGCCACATGCATATTAAGAACATAAAGAGGTAATAGTAATGCAAACTTGTTTGCAATTGAATTGCAACCTTGAATTCGCAAGTCGGATTGAATTGGGCGGAGGTAACCTTGGTGCAGATGGGTTTCCTTCAGGGTTTCCTTTAGGGTTGCTCTGAATTCTCTGGGTTAGCCTCCAGGGTTTGCTGTGCCTTCTCTCTATCTCCCGTTTTCGTTCCGTTTCCGTTCTCCTTTTTCCTGACTGAAGTTGTGGTATTTATAATGCTCTTTTTATGACCTAATGGGCTCAGAATGAAGCCCAGAATTTTCTGGTATTCGCAAGCTTCGCTAGGCGAGTGGCGTAGCGAAGGGTTCGCTAGGCGAAGGAATTGCTCGCCTAGCGAGCAAACCAGTTTAGGCCATTTTCTGGATTTTGTCCTCCGTGTGCTGGGTCCTTGTTCTTTTAAGATCAATGCCTTGAAAAATAAGTTGGAGTGCCTTAGAAATGCCTTGTAATATTAACGGGCAAATTTTGGGGTATGACAGCTGCCCCTGTTCAATATTCTTGAACCGAGAGATTTAGAATGGTATGTACGCCATTCGTGGTCTGGAGGTGGAAGATTATTGAACACTAGAATGCCCCAAAAATTTGCACTTGTTAGTCAGAAGTTATTCCTGATGGAGGTGGGCTTAAAGATGCCATCCAGGAAGTTTGATGATGAAAGATCAGAGTGGATCATACGCTGCTGGGGATAAAGGATCAGAATGGACCATATGCTAGATCGTATCTGAGTAGCAGAATGAGTTATCCATTAGGCGGGTGACTTCGCTGGGGATGCAAGATCAGAATGGACCGTACGCTAGATCGTATCTGAGTTGCAGAATGAGCCGTACGTTAGGCTGTATCTGGAGGTAGAATCAGAATGGATCGTGCGCTAGATCGTATCTGAGTTGAAGATCCAAATGGGTCGTACGTTAGACCGTATTGGAGTTGCAGAATGAGCCGTACGTTAGGCCGTATCTGAAGAAGAAAGTAGTCGTACGCTAGACTACACCTCGGAATGTACCGTACGCTAGGTAGTATCTGAGGATTTGAAGATCCAAATGGGTCGTACGCTAGACCGTATTAGAGTTGCAGAATGAACCGTACGTTAGGCTGTATCTGAAGAAGAAAGTAGTCGTACGCTAGACTACACCTCGGAATGTACCGTACGCTAGGCAGTATCTGAGGATTTGAAGATCCAAATGGGTCGTACGCTAGACCGTATTGGAGTTGCAGAATGTCAGAATGGATCGTACGTTAGATCGCATCTGAGTTGAAGGAGTCATATGTCGAGCTGAATCAGGATGAACCGTACGTTAGGCTGTATCTGATAATATTTGCTGTATTTGCAATGGATATCTGGGGTGGGCTTAAAGATGCCACCATTGGGAGGATATCAGAGTGCTTGTCAGAATGAATGTTCATATGGATTATATCTGAGAGATGTAGTTGAATCTTGAATGTAATTGATAAAGATGTTCGTCTGAATGGACCTTTGTTTTGACTGTACCAGGAGGATAATTAACCTGAAAAATAAGGTTAGCTTCATGCCATGTCATGATGCATGAGATATTTTATGCTTATGAAAATAAATGCGAACAATGTATGCATGCGGATGCTGTGAAATGATGTAATGAATGAATTATGCGTCTGAAAAGTTTTTTTCTGGCGACCCCTTGGGGAAAATAAATCCCCATCTTCTGGTTGGAGGTACTTGTATTGATGACCCTTTCTCATCTAGGGATACTTGATTTCTGTCTGATGGTAGAAATATTTAACAGAAGCCTGGCTGGGGGTGGAAGAGATGACCAATTTGTCTAGTAATGCCAATTGCTTCTGGGGAATAACTGGCTTTGCTGGGGAATAGAATTAGCCACGGATTCATTGGAATGCATGGTTAGACCTTCTCCTCGATCCTGAAGTCTTGTAGTAATCGCTATTTCTATTTTATGCATGCATTTTTGGTACACATCGATCATATCCAAATGCATATATTAATTCAAATTAAATCAATGGACGTTTACGCAAACAAAACAGAAAAAGTAAAACAAAAGCATCTTTTTGGAAATAAAATTATATTGATTTTGAAAGAGGGCCTATAAACAGGCAATTTGTGTACAAGGAGACAGAAATCCTAGTCAGAGGAAATCGTCGAGACAACAAAGAAAAAGCTATGAAGAAAAAGAGTCCTATTGATTTTAATTCTGCTACTGTCATTATGTCTTCAAGCATCTCATCTCCTGCTGTCGGATAGAAGTGATTGGCTTGTTCAGTCCCTTGAACTTGGATGAAGCTGTCTGAGAACGGGACATAGTCATACGCTTTTAATCCCTAATTTTTGCCTGGACCGCCTTTTCAGGTTTTCAGTCCACCAGGATACCCCTTTTTGCCCAAGCCGCCTTTTCAGGTTTTCGACTTGCCGGGTGTACATTTTTATATGTTTATCCCTAATTTTTGCCCGAACCCTTTTGGTTCGCCGGGATGCCCTTACTTTTGCCTAGGTACGTCGACCTAGCGGGTCTCTTTTATGCGTAGTATTTTTTGACTATGTTCTATAAATGTTCATCAAAGAGATCACAACACACACATTAGAGGGCTTTCCAAGTTGTAACTTGGCTTGTGATAGGGTAGGATATATTTAAAAAAGTCGGGTTAAACCTTTGAAGTTAGGTTCCTAGTTCTCCTTCATTCATCATACCATTTTGTTAGTACTAGAGATTTGTGATCCTTCTTACAATGTCATTATATTTATTTTCTCATTCATTCTTCTTCTTTTTTGAAGAAGTGACTTTTTCCACTTCTTTTTCACACAAAAATATTTAAAAAAATTATCATATTCTCTAGTACCCCAACCCCAAACTTACAACGTTGCTCACTTTCAAGAGCATCCCCAAACTTAATCTTTTTGATAAACTCTAAGAACAATATTTTTACCTAACTCCAAATAGAGGGTGGAAAAAAAAGATCTTTCAAGTAATATGGCTAAGAATTTAAGGCTACGTCACCGAAAGAAAGGATTAGGCTCAAAGTGTTTAGCAAAGGATAATCCTACTACTAAAGGGTGGTTTACAAAGGCTCAAAGTTATAAACAAAAAAAAATTGCCAATGTATGTTGATCAAACTTGATAACTTAATTGGAAATAAACCAAACTAGATAAAATAATAATGCATGGATATACTCATAAATAAAGAAAAGTGAACAATGGAAATATTTAGCTCAAACCTTACTAGATAACGTATCTGTAGGTTGAGTACAAGTCTGATGATTATTATCTCATCCTTCGCCTTCAAGTTGATAGTTGTTATCGTGATGATCAAGTTTCCTTTAGATCATTTGTTCAATTCTAAAGTTCTAAACTTGCAATCTAAAAAAAAGAACTACAAACTTGTTTATTAAAGACACGATTGATCTTCATGGAAAGGTTGTTCTTGAGCAGCTAGTTTCTCTTATGGATGGTCTTGAATAAAAAGAAAGTAAATTCTGGAAAACAAAAAATAATTAAAATTGATGGGTTGCCTCCCATCAAGCGCTTCTTTTCCATCAATAGCTTGACGCTCAATGCTCAAAACACGTCGGGCGCAAGGGGTACCCTCACGCCAGTCACTTCACCTCTTCTTTGTCCTTTGCCCACCTTGCTACCTTTTTCCTCCAGATGGTAGCAGGTATCCAAATTCTCAACATATGGTGTCTAGTCATACACTTTGAAAATAACTTTCTTTTTATTGAACTTTAAGATAAGCTCTTCCGTTTCTACATCAATCTTCACTTTACCGGTTGCCAAGAATGGCCGCCTGAGAGTAACAGATCCCCTTGAATCTCCTTTTGTATCAAACATTATAAAATATACAAGAAACACTAATCCTACTAACATGTCGCATAAAACACCAACCGGTTGAGTAACAAATGAGTCAGCTAGAGTGAGAGTCATGTTACTCAGTGTGATCTCACCCACCTTCAATTCTTTTACCATTTTCAGTGGCATGACATTTATGCTAGATCCAAGATCACACATAGCATTTGGAATATTCACCTCACTAATATTGCAAGAAATAGTAAATTTACCTGGATCTTTTAATTTTAGTGGCAAAGTCAAAGGATACATATAATGCCAACAAGATTGAATAAGGTTCATCGTCACACAATCTAACCTAGAGAAGCTTAGTTACTCATAGTCAAAATTACAATATTAATTTAATAAAGAATAATAGCATATGAGTTCCCTTGAAGGATTGGTCTCAAATGGATTCCAATCCTCTCAAAATCACCCTTTGATGCTAAAAAATAGTGCTCTTGGTGCAAATTTCGTAACCCTTGTGAAAGTGCAGAATTTCCTCTCTTAAAGGTGTCAGAATGTACCATAATGCGTCAGAAAAAGGCCCTGAAAAGTGACCATCGCGTGTGTGATACCTTGCATCACGCGCGTGATGCATCTTTTAATTCCCTATCGCATGCATGATGCTGAGCAATGGTGGATGTGATTATTTTCAAAGCCTCGCTCTTTGTTGTTCCTTCTTCACTCAAATTTTCACTAAGTCCACAATTTGCACACTCATCTATTTTTTCCTCATTCTTTTGGTCATTCCTCCTTATATTTGCTCGACTTTCACTTGTTTTTCTCCGACTCTTCGACTAAATATATGCAATGACGGATTGCCATCAGTTATCATTTGACTGGTGTATACAAACTATATTCATTAAATGATGATAAACTTGTGATTAGTCGAGATGTTCTAGTGGATAAAAGCAAAGGGTGGGATTGGAGTTAAGGGTAAGTTCAATAGGAGTAAGAAACACTTACAACTGAACATGATGAAAATCAACAGATTGAAGTCTCAACCAAACGAAACGAAGAACCACCTCAGTAGAATGTTAGGAGATTGACTATAGCAAGAACTGAGTCGATGAGGCTAGCTGGTTATGAGAGATTTCCATATTGAAGGAGAATTGCGGTCCAAAACGCAGCGGAAATAAAAAATTTCTCCTTTAGAGATCCTTACGAATGGTCATGATCAGTGATAGAATATTTACCTCTTGTGATGATCGAAACCTTTGGTGCAGATCTCTTGTGACAATCAAAACCTTTGATGCAGATCCACGGAGCGATCACGAACGTTGAACGATGACAACGTCTCTACTCAGTCCACACAAACGAGTTCCTTCAATCTCAGTGCTAGCTGGTACGAATGAAGGCTTTGAGTGAGAGAGAGAGAGAGAGTGAAAACGAAAAGAATGCAACCGCGCTTAATGCTTCTGCACAAGGGTTCTATTTATAGAACCACTTGTGTGGGCTTCAAGCTAAAAGCCCACTTAAGTGTATTTTGGCCCATATCTTATAATATGCCCAAAATCACTTAAGCCCATGGTACCTTACCATATTTCGTATTCTACTCAAGTACACCGTACCTTACGATGTTCTATAATTCACTTAAGGGCACCGTACCTTACGGTATTCCTTAGTTACTCTATCTCTCATCAATCCGTCCTTTGTGTGTGACCCTGTAGGTTTTCGTGACGTTGGCAATTATATTAAATCACGCATTTAACATAATAAACAGTGAGCGGTATCTAGCAACACATCACTGCTACCCAAGACACGAAAATGTCATGTGATCTGACAAAACCTTCTGTGATAATAATTATGTGTATAATTACCCTTTTGCCCTTATGTCTATATTGAACACAAGGTATAGACCGTGTCATCCTTGTCCAGTTCAATATTGGGGCCATAGACATTTATCCTGTTATGCAGGATGGGCAAATTCCATCTAGGTCACTCATGTCCCTCAGCATGCTTTGTGGAGTACCCATCAACTGTCTTTATGGTTATCTAGTTACGGACAACGTTGGATCAGCAATAAAGCACTCGACTCTACATCTAGGATCCATAGTGGTTTCAGGTCGAAGAGTGGAATACACTATTATCACCATGAGAATAACTTATGACACCTTGCATAACTTTCTATATAGTATTCTCATAGCGGGTCAATCCGGTATAAATATTACTCCTAATATTCATACCTATGTTTAAGACTTGATAACTCTTTATCCATGATCCATGAGATGTGATCATCAGTCTACAAACATGATAGTCTTAATGCTTTAATGTTATCCCACTTCACACTAAAGCTCGACTACGGATACTTTAGGAATAATGTCCTTATGTTTAATGTGTTCTCATGATTAAGTCACACTTAATACATTAAACGGACTATCTATTCCAGGGACTTTATTAATCAACCATAATAAAGAGAATGCCTTTTATTATTCGATACAAGTACCAAAATGTATTGGCCTCTAGGGCTTACACCAACAATCTCCCACTAGCACTAGAGCCAATCAGGCATACCCCGTATGCCCATTGATCTAGTATGGCCATCATGCTTCTGCTGCGCAAGAGGCTTTGTCAGTGGGTCAACTATATTGTCAAGTGTAGGTACTTTACATATTTTCACATCTCCTCTATCTATTATCTCTCGAATGAGATGATAACGCCTAAGTATGTGTTTGGATCGTTGGTGAGATCTAGCCTCCTTGGCTTGTGCGATAGCACCATTGTTATCATAATAGAGACCAATGGGATCCACAATGCTAGGGACTATGCCAAGTTCACTAATGAACTTTTTGATCCAAACAACTCCCTTTTCTGCATTTGAGGCAGCAATATACTCGGCCTCGGTTGTAGAATCAGCAACTGTATCTTGCTTTGAACTTTTCAAGCTCACAGCGCCACCATTTCAGCAAAACACATAACCATTGGAATCATTCATATTAAAGCGTCTCAGCACCTTGTCTATGTACTCTGACTTAGGCCAAGCATTTTATGATCTATCTCTATAGATTCTGATTCCTAATATATAGGCTGCTTCACCTAGGTCCTTCATAGATAAGCATTTCCCCACCCAAGACTTTGCTTGTTGCAGGGTAGGGATATCGTTTCCAATAAGTAATATGTCATCTACATATAATACCAGGAATACGATCATGCTCCCACTAACCTTCTTGTAGACACAAGGCTCATCTTCGTTCTTGATGAATCCATACAGTTTTACTGTTTCATCAAGGCGAAGATTCCATGAGTAGGTCACAGGCTCATCTTGATCCATGAGTAATACATCACCTTGATCAGATATCCATATATCTCAGGTAGGTGACGTATCCTGCCTGACCTACGCTGGTCTTGTTCTACTTGAGCAGGTTGCTCTTACACAACCACTTGTGTTTCCTGCTCTAATTCCTCCATAGGTGTATCGATAATTTGTGATTCTTGAATTTCTTCAAGTTCTACTTTCCTCCCACTGATTCCTTTGGAAATAAAATCCCTCTCTAGGAAAACTCAGGTTCGAGCGACAAACATTTTGCCCTCAGAAGGATTGTAGAAATAATATCCTCTTGTTTCTTTTGGATACCCCACAAATAAGCATTTGTCAGATTTGGGCTCAAGCTTAGTTGAAACTTGTCATTTCACATAAACCTCGCAACCCCAAATCTTTATGTAAGACATATGTGGTTTCTTACCACTCCATATCTCATATGGTGTCTTCTCAACCTTTTTGGATGGAACACGGTTAAGTGTGTAAGCTGCTGTCAATAGTGCATGTCCCCAAATGGAGTTTGGAAGATCGGCGTGACTCATCATGGATCGGACCATGTCTAACAGGGTTCGATTTCTTCTCTCAGATACACCATTCCATTGTAGTGTTCCAAGAGGAGTAAGTTGGGATAGGATCCCACACTCTTTCAGATGGTCATCAAACTTTAGGCTTAAATACTCACCGCCTCGATCTGATCGAAGAGTTTTAATATTCTTACCTAGTTGGTTTTGTACTTCATTCTTGAATTCCTTGAACTTTTCAAAGGACTTTGATTTGTGTTTCATTAAATACACACAACCGTATCTACTGAAATCATCGATAAATGAAGTACTGAAAACCTCCTCTGGCTGGAATGTTCAGTGGTCCACATACATCAGTATGTATGAGGGCCAAAAGATCATTAGCTCTTTCACCTTTTCCTGTGAATGGAGATTTTGTCATCTTCCAAGTACTTTGGGCAGTTTCTCTTCCAGTGTCCGGTCTTACCGCAATGGAAGCAGGTGCCTGCCTTTGTTATGCCTCCACTAGGCCTCAAAACAGTAACAGTGGGTCTGGGTTTGGCAACTTCCTTGCCCTTCCCTTTATCACCCTGCCTGGTGGGCCTTTTTGTTCTGTCTCTTTCCATTTCCGATCATCAGAATGGACTTCCCTTTTGTCTTCAGATTCTGCTCGGCAGTTCTTAACATGGCGAGTAGTTCAGGAAGAGATTTGTCCATATCAATCATATTGAAATTTAGGACAAATTGACTGAAACTATCTGGCAACGATTGCAAGACCAAATCAGTCGCAAGTTCCTTTCCGAGGGGAAAACCCAACCTTTCAAGCTTTTCCATATACCCAATCATCTTGAGCACATGGGGACTTATAGGGGCTCCCTCAGCTAACTTGCCTTGAAAAAGGGTTTTTTTTTTAAACTTCAAACCTCTCATGCCTTGCTTGCTCTTGATAGAGCATCTTCATGTGTTCGATCATATCGAACGCTGTCATGTTCTCATGTTGCTTTTGCAACTCTGAGTTCATGACATCCAGCATGAGACAAGCAGTTTCATTGGCATCATCGACATGCTTCTTATAAGCATCTCTTTCTGCCTTAGGTGCAGAACTAGGAGGTTCCTCTTCAGGAACAGGTGTCTCCAAGACATACAGCTTTCTATTATGTTTGAGGACAATCCTCAGGTTTCGGTGTCAATCCAGAAAATTTGTCCCAGACAATTTTTTCTTATCAAGGATTGATCTCAAGATGTTGTTAGAGGTGTTTGCTGTCATGGTAATCTACCTAAGGATTAATGAAAATATAAGTATCATTGACATATTTAATCAGGCCTTTAATTAAATATGCTCCCACTATTTTACTCAAAACAAATGACCCTCATCATTTGATTCGGAAAATCCCGTTGGAAGATTTTCTAGTGGGTCGAGATCCATATTTCACTTCGTTCTAAGTCCGCGTAGGCGGATTACACAAAACTAGGTTATTTAGGTAGGAACTCCTTCCAATTGTATCTCATACAACTCTCGAAAATTTCAATTGGGTGAATAACTCCTTATTCCAATCCATCATATGGATTATTCCCAACTCTTGCTTCTAAACATATATAAGAAAATTATAATCAAGTTTGACTCATCGTTTTAGCAGTTGGATATTACAATTATCCCATCGCACCTTAACTAATACAAAACATGCACCTCGCGTAGCGAAACCTACATATCCGATACCAGTCTTGATGAGTGCTAAAACTTGGAAAGCAAACACATATAATATTATTATAATTTGTTTAGTTAAGTTTGACTCATTGTTTTAACAGTTGGATATTACAATTATCCCATCGCACCTTACTAATATATAGATCATGCACCTCGCGTAGGCGAAACCTACATTATCCATTACTAGTCTTGATGAGTGTTAAAACTTGGAAAGCATAAACTTAATATTTAATTTTGAGGGAATTGCAATTGTACTGATCTCACCGGCTTGTTTATCATATAAATCGTCTCTCACATGCATCAACATACATTCACATACATTCACATGCATCAACATACATACACAATGAAACAGTTATGGCCCCTAGCGCAATTGTTCTCCCAAGCCAATGAGAGAACCTAAGCTAACATAATAACGATCTAAGCTTCTCCAAGCAAGATCTTCAAGGTTGTCCTCCTTTAATATTGAATTCTTCTCTAAGCTTCTCCAAGCAAGATCTTCAAGGTTGTCCTCCTTTGATCTTCAAGGTTGTCCTCCTTTGATATTGAAATCTTCTCTTTCTTCATAACATTGTCTTCTTCTCTTTCTTCATAACATTACATTCCAGAAGAAACTCGTTTTACATACGAGGGATTGAGATGAGAAAAGAAGTTACATTAAAAGATCAAAAGGAGAGGCACGACACGCAGGTCGTATTTAAAAAACCCAAAACAAAATAAAGGACAACTAAGGCCATAACTGATCACCACAAGGCAATAATAATAAACACATTGTTATTATTAAATTTTAATTCCTTTAATTAATTAAAACCAAATTAAATTTCGGCGACCGATCACTCTACGCAGAGTTAGCCGGGGGTTCCGCTGCCCGGTCAATTCATTTGAAATGGACATTGTTTTTGCATCAACACAACTCTTGCGTAGGCACAAAATCAGAAACCCCAAAATTTTGACTCTGTGAGTGTGACGACCGTCACAGGCATGTGACGACCGTCACAGGCCACGTGAGTGTGACGACCGTCACACAAAACACGTTACGACCGTCACAGGGCCAAAAACAGAAACGCCTAGTTTTCTGGACTTGTGAATGTGACGACCGTCACAAAGCACGTGACGACCGTCACGCATCCAGTTTGTTATGCTTGTTACGCTCGTCACACGAGCTTCACGCAGCCAAAATAACAAACTTTGAAACAGTCAACAGACGTGTTCCAAAAGCCCTAAATTCACAACTCTTTGACGGCACAACCCTTGCGCCGTCTCCAACCCTAATGCGCCAATTTCAGACCGTCAAACACACCTCGATTGTTGATTCAGTATGATTGATCAACATGTCATTGCTTCACCATACTAATGTCGGATTCCGAAGCAAATGACCATTGATCGCTCAAAGGAAAACAATCATTTAGTGTTCGAATGAATGAAACAGAAACAGTATATCACATATACCGTACTTTGCATTAGGCTTACTTATATCATATATAAGTTGATCAGTCTCAATTGCGTAACCTATGGACGATCGATGTATCGCTGCTTCACCATACTAATGTCGGTACCGAAGCATAGTCAACATCAATCATCCAACTTATACACTCATGATGCCAAATTTAATTACCCGTTTAATTAATTGATTCATTCTGTCTTTTAATCATATTAATACATAAATTAAACAGCTATCCGATTCATGGTTTCGTAAGTGGCTCTGATACCACTGAAGGAGAATTGCGATCCAAAACGCAGCGGAAATAAAAAATTTCTCCTTTAGAGATCCTTACGAATGGTCATGATCAGTGATAGAATATTTACCTCTTGTGATGATCGAAACCTTTGGTGCAGATCTCTTGTGACAATCAAAACCTTTGATGCAGATCCACGGAGCGATCACGAACGTTGAACGATGACAACGTCTCTACTCAGTCCACACAAACGAGTTCCTTCAATCTCAGTGCTAGCTGGTACGAATGAAGGCTTTGAGTGAGAGAGAGAGAGAGAGAGTGAAAACGAAAAGAATGCAACCGCGCTTAATGCTTCTGCACAAGGGTTCTATTTATAGAACCACTTGTGTGGGCTTCAAGCTAAAAGCCCACTTAAGTGTATTTTGGCCCATATCTTATAATATGCCCAAAATCACTTAAGCCCATGGTACCTTACCATATTTCGTATTCTACTCAAGTACACCGTACCTTACGATGTTCTATAATTCACTTAAGGGCACCGTACCTTACGGTATTCCTTAGTTACTCTATCTCTCATCAATCCGTCCTTTGTGTGTGACCCTGTAGGTTTTCGTGACGTTGGCAATTATATTAAATCACGCATTTAACATAATAAACAGTGAGCGGTATCTAGCAACACATCACTGCTACCCAAGACACGAAAATGTCATGTGATCTGACAAAACCTTCTGTGATAATAATTATGTGTATAATTACCCTTTTGCCCTTATGTCTATATTGAACACAAGGTATAGACCGTGTCATCCTTGTCCAGTTCAATATTGGGGCCATAGACATTTATCCTGTTATGCAGGATGGGCAAATTCCATCTAGGTCACTCATGTCCCTCAGCATGCTTTGTGGAGTACCCATCAACTGTCTTTATGGTTATCTAGTTACGGACAACGTTGGATCAGCAATAAAGCACTCGACTCTACATCTAGGATCCATAGTGGTTTCAGGTCGAAGAGTGGAATACACTATTATCACCATGAGAATAACTTATGACACCTTGCATAACTTTCTATATAGTATTCTCATAGCGGGTCAATCCGGTATAAATATTACTCCTAATATTCATACCTATGTTTAAGACTTGATAACTCTTTATCCATGATCCATGAGATGTGATCATCAGTCTACAAACATGATAGTCTTAATGCTTTAATGTTATCCCACTTCACACTAAAGCTCGACTACGGATACTTTAGGAATAGTGTCCTTATGTTTAATGTGTTCTCATGATTAAGTCACACTTAATACATTAAACGGACTATCTATTCTAGGGACTTTATTAATCAACCATAATAAAGAGAATGCCTTTTATTATTCGATACAAGTACCAAAATGTATTGGCCTCTAGGGCTTACACCAGCACATATCAAGCAGTTAATGCAGATGGTGACTTAATAGAAGAAGTAATGATGATGGTTGAATCAAAACCAGTTGATTTGGATCAATCCATGACTAATTTGAATTTGTTAGGAGCCATGCAAGAAGAACTCAGGGAAATCGAGAAGAATAAGACCTGGGAACTTGTTTAAAAAGTAATCAAGAAGCCAATTGATGTGAAGTGGGTCTACAAGTTAAATCTAAGGCCAAACGGTAATATTTCTAAGCATAAAGAAATATTTGTGGCAAGAAGTTTTCTGCAAAAACATGATATTGATTTTGATAAAGTTTATGCACCCGTGGCAAGGCTGAAATCATCAAAAAAAATTATGTCGACTGCAGCATACAAAGGAATGGAAGATACATCAATTATATGTAAAGTCAGCATTTCTGAATGGACCTTTGGAAGAAGAAGTTTATACAAGTCAACCACCGGGATTCGAAATCAAAGGGCATAAGCCAAAGGTATACAGATTGAGGAAGGTTCTCTATGGTTTGAACCAAACCCCAAAAGCTTGGAACAAAATAATAGATAGCTTCCTGGTCAATGTAGGTTTCTCAAAATGTGTCTCAGAACATGGGGTGTATGTCAAAAATGCAAGCAGGCTTAGTCGAGTCATCATAAGCTTATATGCGTATGATTTTTTTTTATTACAAGGGCAGAAGAGGCAGAAATCAAAGGAATAAAGTTGAAGCTGATGCAGGAGTTTGAAATGCCAGACCTAGGAATTTTTTCATATTTCTTAGGGTTGGAATTTACTGACACCGATGAAGGAGTGTTTCTGCACCAGACGAAGTATGCCCAAGACATTTTGAAGAGGTTCAAGATGAGTAATTGTAATGCATATGTTATACCATTTGAGACAAGAAATTTGAGAAAGAAAACAAATGATGAGTTTATAAGTGCAACATTATACAAACAAATCATTTGAACCTTGAGATATCTTTGCAATACCAGGCCAAACATTTGTCAAGGTGTCAGATTGTTGAGCATGTTCATGGAGAAGCCTCAATAATTCCATCAAACAGCAGTTAAGAGAGTGTTGACGTACATCAAAGGTACGATTGATCATGGCGTGGTGATGCCAAGAAAAAAGAAGACCAATACAGATGCAGAGGTATATGGCTACACTAGTTCATATTTCATTGGAGATCAAGACAAGAAGAAGACTATTGTAGGCTACATATTCAAGATTTGAGTGCACCAATCTCATGGAGTTCAAGAAATCAAATCATTATGGATTTGTCATCTTGTGAAGTTGAGTACGTGGTTGTATCACATGCAACATGTCAAGCAACATGGATAGAGATGTTGCTCTAAGAGATCAAGATAATGGAACCTAAGAAAATTAAGTTATTTGTCGATAATAAATCAGTTATCGATCTGGCGAATCATCCTATGTGTCATGGTCGAAGTAAACACATAGAGAGGAGGTATCATTTTCTTAGGGATCGAGTCAACAAAAGAAAGCTTGAACTTGAGCATTACAAGACAGAATGACAACTAGCTGACATACTTACAAAACCCCAGAAGAAAGTCAGGTTCAAGGAGATGAAAAGAAGCATCGGGATTAGAAGTTTCAAAAACATGAACTAGAGGGTGTGTCAAAAATTGAAATTCTATGTTTTGTAGAAAATATAGTATTAGACTATGTCAAAGTAGTTAGTCGAAGTAATATGACTCAGATGTATTCGACATAGTCGAATATAATATATAGTTGTTGTGTCAGCCAAGATATAATTTTGTATATTTTGGGCTTGGGTTATATATTTTGGGTTTGGGCCTTGGTTGCCTATATATAGACGTATCTCTGTAGTTTTCAAACAACAACTTCATTGTAATCACTTCAGTTTTTACTCAATAATACTTTCTTCTCTCTATTCTTCTTCTTCTTCTTCCTGAAACCCTAATTGTTCCACCAGTTCCGATAGTTGTGTGGATGATATGGAAATCTCGAAATGATTTTGTGTTTATAGGTTCATTTACTAGTGTGAAGAATGTGGAAGTCAATATCATTTTCTTGGCCTGAAAATGGTTTCTTGGTAGGTCTAAAGTTATCTCTTGTACTTTCTACGAGTGGTTGGAGAACTTTGTCCTTTACTTGAGCCAATAGCAGTTTTATGGATGATGTAGAAATATTGAAATGATTTTATGTTTATAGCACTACTACAAAAAGCACATTTCGTAAAAATGTCTTACTACGACCACATAACCAATTGAAGCAATATATGTTAATTATGCACCTTTAATTTTATTTTTTTAAAATCACATATAACCACAGTCAAAATAAACAGTCGTTGTGATATGTGAAAGAGTGACACGCTTCGAATCTAAACACCTATAATTTAATGTTTTTTTGTTAGAAAAAGGGTGTGCTCCCTTAATTTCTATTTTGAATAGAATATAACATTTTTCACCACGGTCCAGTTTAACAACTATGGTGAAATATCAGGAAAGTTCACCATGGTTTGTTTTGACAACCATGGAGAAATATATTGCATATGTAAGCTAAGTTAACACTTCTGAATAGCCTAAGCTCAAAGTGAAACCCTAACTTCTCTCGCCTTATCCCAATATGTTAAAACTCCATCATAATTTTACAAAACTCTAACATAACATCTCCAACTAGTATGATTCAAGGAAAGGTGTCACGAAAAAAGTAGCTATCTCATATCTTTGTCTTCATTTTACATAAGTATTTTCAAAGAACGGTACGTACGTGAAACATTTCAATAAGTTATACATAGGGTTTATTGTATTTTTTGTTCAAAATATTTGTCTTACTATGCTTGTTTTGCTTGTTCAAAACATATGTGAAACATTTGTCTTCGTCCAACATATGGTCTATTGCTATTAAGATGAGTTTATTGGTTTCATATTGTTGTTTTTGTTGAGATAAGTAAAGTGTTTAAGTTATTATTGAGGTATGTTTTTTGTAAGTTATTTGTTGTTTATATTAAGGAAAGTTTTTTTTTGTATTATGTAGATGTTTTTTATCAGGTATGTTTGTTGAGGTGTGTTATTGTTTTGTTAAGGTGAGTTTATGTTTTTGTTGAAAAATGTTGTTGTTTGTGTTATTTTAGATGTTCTTTTTAAATTATGTTGATGTTTTTATTGAGCTATGTTGCTATTTTTATTAAGGTAAGTTGTTGTATTGTGTTGAGGTATGTTGTTGTATTTTGTTGATGTACGTTGTTTGTTTTATTTTAGATGTTTTTGTTAAATTATGCTGATGATTTTGTTGAGGTATGTTGATAATGACGTTGTTGTGGTATGTTGATAAATGTTGTTGTGTGTGTTATTGTATTATGTGTTTGAATAGGTATGTTATTGTTTATGTTATTATTTGCATTATTGTTAATGTTATTACTTGTACATTGTAGCTTTCATTTTGTTCAGCCAACATGTCCTAGAAGCTGATTTTTTATATATTGTTTGTGGTTTGAGTATTTTATAAACCCCTCATTGAGTATATAACCTTTTTAATTGAATTAGAAAATAATAATATGAAAAATTAATTTATGTTAGAAAATAACAACTTGCATCGATCAATATTTTATGAGCTTTCCTCAACTCATTATCTGCATCTCTCTCTTTGACGGTTAGAATTTGGTTCATACTTCTAACTCTTCAATCAACACTTCCTTTTTTATTAGTTCATTTTTCAAAGTTACTAATACTTTTCAAAATAAATTAGTAGTTAAGGAAGTGTTGGTTGAAGAATGATAAGAATTGAACCAAATTCTAATTGTTAAAGAGCGAGACGCGGATAATGGATTGTAGAAAGCTCAAAAGATATTGATTAGTGTAACTTGTTCTTCTAATATAACTCAATTTTTCATATTATTATTTTCTAAATCAGATTGACAAGTTATATGTTTATTGAGCATTTGATAAATAAGCATTCCACATAAGTTATAATAAACTCAAGTGAACATATCATCACAGTTGGAATATTGACTTGTGGTGAAAAGTTGTACACTAAGTCTTTCACTACGGTTGGAACATTCAACCATGGTGAAATGTCTAAAAATATCTTAAAGTACACCCTCTGGATATCGAACACATGACCTCTATCTTTTACTATGGTTGGTTTCTACAACCGTAGTGATATGATATGAACTACTGTGTTTTTACCACGGCTACCAGCTCCTGGTAGTAAAGAGGGTACATACAACCATACCTTTCGTTACCACAGGCCATCAACCATGATAGAAGTCTTTTTTCAACCGAGGTAAAATGGTCTTTTTGTAGTAGTGTAGGTTCATCTACTAGTGTGAAGAATATGGAAGACAAGATCATTTTCTTGGCATGAAAATGGTTTCTTAGTAACTCTAAAGTTATCTCTTGTGCTTCCTCTGAGTGGATGGAAAACTTTGTCCTCTACTTGAGTCAATAGCGGTTTGAGTGTCTCTACCTTTGGTCTTGCGGTTAAATGTTCTTGGTTAGGGATGTTAATAAGGAGAGATGGGGTGGGGATACATCTTGATTCTGACCCCTCGCCCTCAAATATATTGTTGACCAAGTGATTCCAAACACAATAGGGGGTGAATTGTGTTATTTAGAAATCGAGATTATTTTTAAAAAAATATTTCTTAAAAATAGTTTATGTTTTTCCAACATGGATAAAGAAGCCGATAACAAGAAGAAGAATGAATTAGATAAGAAATAAACAATTAAATGACAGTAGGTAAAGAGATAGAATTAGAGAGAGAGTACACCAAATATTTGTACAGATTTGACCTACCACTTGGCCTACCCCTGTCCCCTAGAGTTTTCTGTTGAGAGTTCCACTAATAATAAATATTGGGCTTTTAAGGATATGCCCAAGAACCTTTTTATAACAATGATAGATTTAAACAGGGTGATCCCCAAACCAAACTGGGTTGTTAATAGGATGAGCTCACAGACCAGATAGAGATTTTATCTGGTTGATCTCAAGAACCAAACATAAATTTTAACAGGTAAATATCAAGAACCAAACAAGAATAAATGCAACACCCTACCAATACAATCAAACTCTCACAAGTATTTTTCACCCTCTTGGCACTAGGGAAACTTTAATGAAGAATAAGAAAATACATAAAAAGAGAGTAGAAATAGTATATTATAGTTTATATTTCAAAAAGTGGTGTAAAATATGAATGAAGATGAGCTCTTTATTTATAGGAGAATATTTGGCTCAAAAAGGAAAATATTTATGCTTTTTTAATGATCTAATCGATTAATCCTGGTTGTTAATCGATCTGATAAGGTAAATAAGGTAGGTTTTAAAATCTTCAGTCACTAATCGATTAGAGGCCTTCTAAACAATTTGAAGGCATTACAAAAAAGTTAATTGATTAATTTTAATGTCGATTAACTAGTGTAAAAAAACACTCCTAATTATTTAAGCAAATCAATAATCCATTAGATCCTTGTATGGAAATATTTCCATGTATTTTATAAAAATGAGATAGGCTTCAAATCATTTTTAAGTATGTGTGGGAGTTGCCTTAGTATCACGAGAAATACTCTTATACATTTATATTAGACTGATCACTCAGACACACATTCATACAAGTTTTCACATTTCCTTTCTTTCAAAACATAGATGTTTCAATATCTCTTTCTTGATTTATTATTTATTTGACACTTCATTTGGGACTTGACTCTTCTAATTGATGAAGCTTGATATAGTTTCTTTGACTTTCTAGAGTGACACTTCTCCTAGTCCATAATTTATTTGTCTCCACACACCTATTCAATATGGTGTATAAGTTTACCATACATAAATCAAAGGATTCTCCAAATTTTTGTAAATCATCAATGAATATATTAATGCATTTTTCAATCAAATCAAAAGTAGCTTGCATACACCTTTGAAATGTTGTATGAGTGTTAGGATTTACAGTGATTTGGTTGTAACCTAAATACCCATCCAGAAAATAGTAGAATGTTTGACCTTCTAATATTTCTAGAATTTGATCCATTAAAGGCAATGGAAAATGGAATTTTCTAGTTGCTTGGTTAAGCCTCTTGTAATTTATACACATTCTTCATCCATTAAGTATTTTTGTTAGAATTAGATCATTTTTTAATTTCTAATCACTTCACACCTTCTTTCTTGGGAACTACCAAAACTAGACTCACACATGTGTTGTCTGAGATTGGATAGATCATTCATGCTTCAAGCAATTTCACTACTTCTTTTCTTAAAACCTTTTTCATGGTTGGATTCAAACAAAATTGAGGTTGAGATACATGTTTAAAATCCCCCCCCCCCCCCATCATGATTTTATACATACAATAAGATGGATTGATAACTGCTTCTTCTGAGTAGATAAATAACTTCTAAAGATTACTAGTTTGTTGTCACTTTCTTCTAGAAAGACATATTTCAAATGTAACAACAACATTTTCAAATTTGTATTTGAATCCTTTTGTTTTGGTTCATATTTAAGTTCCTCTATTTTAGCTTGACAAGGAAGAACTTCCTTCAAAGTGTCAAGTTCTTAGACACTAAGGACCCACCTACATTTGCATCTACCTGGAGTTTTGGTTGATGTTGTAGTTCATTTAGGGTGATATGAATGTGTGTAATATTATCAAAAACATGATTGGAACATCTTCTCAGCATAGGCTTGTATCTTTCTCATACTTCACAAAGTGTTTCAGTTGATCCTTGGAAAATACAGTGATGGTGATCTTGTCTTCCATAATTTTTTTATGAGGAGAAAACATGTTGAGAAATTTATCTTCAAGTGTATTCCAGTTTGTTATCACCATAATTGGTTGGTCCGAGTAACATTCTTTTGGTTTTCTTATCAGTGAATGGGGAAATAATCTTATGATCATTGCTTCTTCTCCTTCTCTGGGTGCTCCAAGAGTACTAGAAAGCTCATAAAACTTTGTAACATGAATGTAAGTATCTTCGTGATCTAATCCTACAAAAGGGTTAGTATTTAAGATTTGGAGAAACCCAATCTTCATCTCTATTTGCCAAGTATTTTTGGAGGTTTGACAATGTGGACTAGTTTTCTTGGGTTGTTGTAACATGGTATGCCACCACCATTATTGTTGTTGGCCTTGTTTCCATTGAGGTTGTTGTTATCATGATCAATCATGGTTTTTTAGGTAAATTAAATGTTGAAGAAACAAAAGTTTCTTCCTGTTGCACTTTCTGCTTAGATAATTGCTTTCTCTTTCTTGTTTCTTTGTTGTTCCTATGAGTTGTTCTTTCAATTTCTGAATCAAAAAAGAATTTGTCCTCCTTAGTCTTTTCACACATAAATGAGTTTGAGAATTCTAACAAAACAAATTAGAAACAAGATAATTTAAATAATTAAGGTTATGCACAAATATGAACAAATTTTCAAAATTGCTTAAAATGATGAAAAAAATTATTGTTATGGTTATAATGTCTAAGTGTCAATCCTCAGCAACAACGTCATTTTGTTGAAGAACAAAAGTGAGTATTGTTGTGTACTGTATCCACGGGGACTAGTGTTATATTAAAGTCATTCGAAAATATTTATGATTTTAAGGAAAGTGTTTTGAAAGATAGTTGTTTATAGAACTAAAGTAAAATGATGGTAAATGAAAATAAGTTTAACATATGAGATGAGATTGTTGGGGTAAGGTTTCATTATCCTTTTCTAATGTACCTTTGTGATCAGTTATACATATTCTAGTTAACCTTTAATATTATAACCTATCATTCTGCAAATGTTATTTGTGTTTAAACAACAATGTTATATCAATTATATTGCTTAACTGACGATCTCTCATTCGGTTAACAAATATGATAGCATTGAGCATCAACAGTGTGTGTGAATTTTAAACCTAAATCTATCTCCAACATTTAGTGTTTAACAAATGGAAACTATGTATTTGGTTATGAAAAGTATTTCCCAATAGCATTTCGAAACCATATATTAAATTAGAAATTGCTAGATTATAACCCGCATTAAGAACGAGGATAATCAACAATATTAATGAATAACTGGAACATATATAATATCATGACCAAAAGGAATACACGAGTGTTTGGATAATCATATCTAACTCTGGAAAAAAAGAGTTTAGCTACTCTTGCTCATATTAGTTTTACACAAGTGATAAATAAAGAGATGAAAAGCATCAGCGATTGATCTATGTTGAATGTCGAAAATGGGATGTTGAGATCTCTATTTGTAGGAGTTATGAAAAGGAAATTCCGCCCAACAATCAGATCAACTCTCCTTGTGAGTAGTTCTTTTCTTCACCATGAGGTAAATCAACCAAGTGGGACTTTGAACCACCCTATTTTTGCCCAGTGACCAAATCAAGTCGCCCATCGAGCACTTCATTTCTTCACCATAATTTAACTCGTCTAAGTGGGGCTTGTAATCGCCTAATTTTTTCCCAAAGACCAAACCAGCTCGCCCATCGATCACTTAATTTCTTCACCATGAAGTAACTCAGTCAAGTGGGGCTCTAAACCCCTTATTTTTCTCCCAACTACCAAATCAGCTCATCCCACGGTAATATTTTATGGTAAATCCTCTACTCACTACCTTGACTTTGGTGATCAAGTTCATGCTCACTCAACGAACCCTCTATTGTTCACAATTCTCTATTCTATGATACTTTTGACATTCTAGGATTGTTTAACATGTATTTGAGAAAGGGGTAGTCATAGTGTTCATACAGATGCTAAAATTCAGGTTATCCACTATTTATAATGAATTGAAGGGGTTTTCATAAGATTACTTATTATATAAGTTAATAAATTCCTTAAAATGCATATGTAAAAATAAATAATTTTGGCACTTATAAAGAGTTACAGTGTGAAACACGAAAAAGCTCATCAATACCTAAAGCGATAGCGAGGAAGGTTTTAGCTTTCAAACTATATTACATATTTTCTTTATCCTCTTTGGTCTATACATCTTTAGGTTTATGTTCTACAACACAATCAACTTGATGTGTGGGATCAAATGAGCCATTTTTAACAGCACCCCAAATATCATAATCTCTCCCTTCAATAAAAAATTCATTTTCTCTTTCCAATAAGCATACCTTTCACCTTAAAAGACATAAATTTTAATTAAAAAATTGTTTGAAATCACCCTGAAACAATTTATCTTTAAACAGGAATTAAGACATAATGTCACTTGTTAGAAATAGCCTAAAGTCATTAGGAAAGATAAAAATCTTAGTTATGGAAACTAAAAAAGATGAGTATCATTATAAATACCCTCCTCCATTATTATGAATAGATGGATGGATATAAGTTGTGACATACTACAAACGATGTCTCTCAAAACCAATGATAAAATAGGGTATGTGTGTGTTTTTGGTATTAGGGCAAATGATGGCCGAAGTTTTGCATTTGAGAGTTAAATTTAATTTGTGTCATCATTGACGGTAGGATTAGAAAACTTGAATAGATCTTTTGTAATAATGAATGAAAACTTAATGAATATTCAAAATATAAAGAACAAAGTTTTCTGTAAACCCTCTTAGGTCGACCACTACTCAATGTTTCTTCGTATATAATACTTCGATTTGAAACATTATGTAGTGGAAGCCTTTGAGGGTGACAGAATACATTTTCCTCTAATCATTTCAAACTTTAGAACTTCTCCCATCAGAACTAATTATTTTTGTTAGCACTAAGCTGATGAAAACTAATATTTATAGTAAGCTTGTATATATAGTAGCTAGGCTTTTGACCTTTCGCCTCATCCATAGAACAACCCAAAAAAAGAACTATTTCATTTTTCCATTTCATGTAGAATCCCATTGTGCCTAATACTATTGAGAGAAAAATTCTTAATTTTTCTGATGCGATTCTCCATTGATTAATTATAGAACTATCTAAACATTTGTTGGCAGGATATGTTTTCAATTAGAGGTTATGCATGTGTTGTTTATTTGGATTCTTGGAGTTAAAGTTTGTGTCTCGTTGACATTGGTGGGAAATAGGGAGGGAATATGTAAAAGAATGAATCTCAATATGAAAAAGTGTTAACATTTACTCCTACATAGTACTATTCAAAATATGATGTATAATTAAGCAAGATTAACTGCCTTTATAATTTAAAATCTCATATAAAAATGTTACAAATAAAGATGTATTAGATTTTTAAAATGCTATCCTAATATTCTTTTCTTAGAAAGAAAATTAATATATATATATATATATATATATATATATATATATATATATATATATATATATATATATATATATATATATATATATATATATATATATATATATATATATATATATATATATAAATAATTGGTCCAAAGTTTAATTCATAGGAGCATGTTTATTTATATTTATGTATTAATTTAAACATATTTATAAATTAACAACTTTAAAAATAATGTTACTCCTATTAAAGTAAATCGGAATAACTGCATTTCTTTTATGAAGTGTTATAAGAGTGCGAAATGGATTAAAAAGAGTTGCGGTTTGTTTCTAATGATTTGAAAAAAGCTATGATTATGTGTTTAAAGCGATCGTATGAAAAATTGAAGAAAAGAAAGAGATTATGAGTTATGATTGCGCGTATTCAAATTATTCATATTATGTACAAGGTATATGAACCAGTATGAGGACATAAAACCAAAACCCATGCATTTTTATTTCTTTTAGGAAATGAGTGATGTACGGTGTAAATTTATTTTCGTGCATTTCGTTAATCTGATTGAAAATTTTAAAATATGATATAATATGGTAAAATGATATATTTTTATTGGATGATTGTGTAATATTTTTTTACACCGTCAAATCATCACCCTTAAATCTTACATTTTTATTTAGAACTAGGGCCGAGTTCTATGTTTTTTTTTACCAATGATAGTCTTATTTGGAGAGTTTATAGAGAAATTACATTGGAGTCTTTGTAGTCTTATTTGAAGAGTTGATGAAAAACTTAGACTGGAGTAAATATTAACACTTTTTCACATTGAGATTCATTCTTTTTACATAGTACTATGTAGGAGTAAATGTTAACACTTTTTCAAATATTTAGACAATACCAACTTTGTTTTATATGGTTTTAATTAATTTATCATTTATTTTTTATTTTTTATTTTGTCTTTTAAAAGATTTTTCAAAAATGTTTTGGTAATTAATTTTTTAATATTTATTTTATATATAGAAAAACTTTGTAAAAGAGTTTAATATTTCATTTTTAACATTTATGTATCGAAAAATTTTACAAAAAAATTTTGATAGTCAAAAATACAAAACAACAAAAATAAACAAAAATAAAAGATGTAATATTTTGTGATATAATATTTTGATTTCTGATCTAATATTTTATGTATCATATCATACTATAAGATACTATATAAGTTAAATGACATAAATATCTTAAATATATAATACAAAACAAAAATAAAAGATGTAAACCACCAATTTCAAACTAAATTGTTAAAAAGTAGAAATTGAAGGGAAAATTTTATCATACAAACCATCGATATTGTATTGCAGAATTCGATGAGTAAAGAACCAAAATATTTTTATCAACATTATTAATCAATTAAAGAACCAAAATATATTTAAGGGTATCAAAAAATAATTTAAAACTAGTTTTTAGGCTGTAGATCCTATTAAATAGTTCTTTAATAGTTAACTCAAACATAATAAGCTAAAGAATGCCATGAAAACTGTAGGCATAGATTCTTTAATCCTACACATTGACATTCAAATCTGTTGCCTGCCTTATACAATAACAGATCTTCTAAATCACCTTTAATAAAAGTCAAATACATATCTCCCAGCAGCATGGAATAATAATCCTTGCAAAATATACCATTTTTTCCTCTCTTTTTTTGTTAACATTCCCTTACAAAAAAGTCAAGCACCACCTTCACCTTTGTGGAATTTTGTTAAGGTTTGAGACATTAAAAGCAATATTATTCATGATTAAAAAATAAAGCAATCATATTTTATAAGAGATTTCCATTAACTGCTCATGATTATATCATCCGGAAAATCAGTTAAGAGTTTATTTTCATCAGCCTCCTTCAACAAAGGCAAGTTGGTAAATCACCAACCAAAGAGGTCTTAAAACCAATGGTAAAACACAAACTAACAAATAGGTATAATATAAAGTTAGCAATAAATAAGTTCATACTTGTAAAACAAAGTCTAAATCAACGAAAAAAGGAGGCTAGTTAGCACTTCACGCAGTTTTAGCAGACTACTCATAATGACGGTGCCGGTTTCCTTTGAATTTCTGGGTATGCTGCTCATTTCTTGGTTTTCTTTGGCGCTTGAGCAGGCTGGGGTGTTGCGGCAGGTGGAGCAGTAGGTGCTGGTTGCTTCTCACCGGGACCCTGAACATTTTATGAAGGTGTTATGTCAATATTTATTACAATCATCAACTAACATACAATTAAAGTTGCAATTCATGATATCAAATGCAAGTGTATAAATTGTCAAAGACATTACTTGAGCAAATCGCTCTTCACGCCTGGCGAGCTTCCTTTCCCTGCTTGCCTTGTTCTTTGCACGTTTTGCCTCGAACTGATCAGACAAAGTCTTCTCTCTTGCCTTCTCGGCCTTGGACTTGTGAATGCTCTCCATCAAGACTCTCTTGTTCTTGAAAACGTTACCTTTCACCTTCATGTACATATCATGGTACATGTGTTTGTCAATTTTCTTTGACTCCCTGTACTTTCTAAGCAATCGTCTCAGCACTCGCATCCTCCTCATCCAAAGAATTTTGGTAGGAAGCCTTGCCTCTCTTGTACCCTTGCGCTTACCTAATATTATTAATGAAACACAATATAAAAGTATTCTCCATGACCACGGTGTAGTTTGTAAATATGTACAAGATTTTATTATATCTTATAAAATAAAGTACCAATTCATTTAAAGTTGAGAATGAACAAAAAGGATACCATATCCTGAGTGACGTCCCTTCCTTTTGGCTTCCTTCATCCTGCGAGCACGTGAACGGGAGTGAATCTTGGTTGGCTTCCTAATAATAAACCCATCCTTAACCAACTTCCTAATATTTTGTCCTGCAAACAAAAACCCGCCAAGCTTAGAAGTGCTTATATTGTAAAAGATTTGCACTCATTCAAAAGGATAAAATCAATCAGACAAGGTTTATAACATAACAGAGTAGATACAACACATCTTAATGCTAGTTTCCCCCTTTCAATATTTTTTTGCCTTTGCTCAAGCAATTTCAAGCACTGACTTCAGAAATTCAGATATATTTAAGAAATGTTAGAAACACATCGCAAAATTTATAAAATCAAGTATAATCTAGAACTCAATATATATTCTTTTTTGCACTGTTGTTACATAGCAGCTATAACAAAACATTATTTAAACAAATCAACGTTCTCCCACGATACATTATTTAGTACTAAATATTGTCCAATAGAAGCTATCACGTAGTCAGTTTTGTTCTGCAATTTGCTAATAAGCATTTGTTTGGTTTGGTGTTTGGACAATCAAACGCATATCCAATTTTGGCGATTTTCTAGAAGCTACATACCAAAGCTTTGCATAGACATGGAAAAGTAACGTCATTTCAGGCTAATGCGGTTCCAATTGATGCAAAACCAAACGGACACCAAGTAAAAAATTTGAATAAAATAACTAACTGAATGTAATCAATCACACGACACATATCAGAAACCCGACATTCCATCAAACAATGCCACAAACAGCGATATAGCAATGTTGCATAGCAGATATTGTCAAATTGCAGAGCTATAGCAATGTTGCATAGCAGAATTTAAACAAACACTATTTTCCTCCATCTACAATCGACAACACTGAGCATAACCAAGTCACTCGCACCAATCATGATTAATACAAAATACTGTCAAATAGTCTATATGCAATATAACAGAATAGAATTTGAAAAGGAAAAAAAAACTAAATTCTCTGCAATCTGTGATTAACAACACTGATTTCTAGGTTTTGCTAATGACATTGAGTTAGTTAGTTAAGTAATGGTACAGTAAAAATTCCATTCCTATTGAAGAACCCAAAATCATAAAACTAAAACTACGAATCCAATGGAGGAAACAAAACCCTAAAAACTAGAACTTGATTTTGAAAATGGCGTGAACAAGTAAACTAAGAGTGAAGAGAGAAAGGTACGAACGAGAATTGGCCATGGAGATTTCATTGACTTCATTGGGATCAAGCCACACCTTTCCTCTTCCGCATTTTAGCACGCTTGCAGAAAGCCTCTTCTGCAGTTTCAGAGACACCATTTTTGAGACCTCGTGCGGAACTTGCTGCAAGAGAACCCTAATTCATTTTTTTCATGTATATATAGTAAAAGGATTAATAGGTAATTCAATCTTCATTTTATGAGCACAAATCAAAATAGCCCACAAATTTTCCAAATTTCTCACTATGGTGTTTTACTACTAGTTATATTACCAAGGGTTTTATTAAAATAAATATTTAATTTTTTTATAGAACAAAGAAATAAAATTTTAATTTAGTTGTTAAAATATTTTGGAGTGTGACAATATATTTAAATTTTATTTTCATATTAAAGTTAATAAGAGAATGTTTGGAAATATGATATTTTGTATTAGTTTATGATTTAGGTTGGTTAATGGTCCATGAAAATTGGCTTAATTCATAAGCTTAATTCAATAAGAATGTATCAATCACTAACGATTAGGTGGACCTTCATTTACAGACTTTCTATACAACACCTCTCCTTCCATCTTGATCGTTGATATGCATCTAATAGTTTTTTGCGTTCCATGTCGGACAAATTAGGTATAATGATCATTGTCTCCTCTTTATGTGTGAATCTGAGTCACACTCAAATACACTTTCACTCATACTTATAATATTCCACATCATTTATACACTAACTTGGACTTCAGGGACTAACACGTACTGAAATGAGAAAAATACAAAAAGTAGGTTAAATTGTGTTGGCTTTTTCTTTCTTTTAGGGATTTTAAGTCAGATTCCAAACACAAGGTTGTGGAATCTGATTTAATTAGAGATAGGCAGCGGATATAAAATGCAAGAAAGAAGAATAACATACAGAGTTATCATGGTTCCTCTCACAACTCGAGAGTAATCCAATCTCATTATACTTACAAGAGATTTTTACTATAGTCAAATAAGATTACAATTTGCTCAAGCACACAAGCAAGAGATTTCATTTGCTCAAACACATAAGTATGAGACTTCCTTGCTCAAACACACAAGTAAGAGATTTTATTGCTCTAGCATACAAGCTAGAGATTTCCTTTCTCAACCACACAAGCTTGAGACTTCCTTGCTTAAACACACAAATAAGAGACTTCTTTACTTTAGCACACAAGCTAGAGACTTCCTTGATCAAACACTTAGTAAGAGACTTCGAAGAATTTATCTAGCAGATAAATGATTGTTGGGGTGAGTACACTTGATATACAATCAGAGGTGTATAAATAACCCAACGCAATAAGACTTTTGTAAGACTCTTTAGTTGTCAATCGTTGTTTATTAGCATGTTCAGCATGTATGTGTGTGTATGTTTTCTTCAAGTCGTTTAGCTTATTAAATAGAAAAGAAAAGAGTCGTTGAAGATGCAAGAGTAGAGTCCTTTAAGAATCTTCAAAAGAGATGTTGGGATGTTTCACCAAACTCTCACGTCAGGTGAAACCTAGTTTGAAAAACCTTTGCTACAAAAGGAATTAGCAGTTGTATCCCAACAGACTCTACGAAGAAGATAAAACTTAGTTCTTCATGTGACAACGTATGTTTATAGATGAACATGACTTATCAGTGCCATCTTGGTCCTTGCGCTTTGACTAGCTCAAATTCTGATCAGAAGCAGACTTCTCCAAAGTATGATCTTTAGAGGTTGGCTCTTTCGGAGTCTGATCTTTGAATGATGACCTCTTCAAAATCTGATCTCCAGCTTTTGATCCATCATAATTTCATATTCATATTTCTATTTAAATGTTCAGAGTCAGAATCAATACTTGAATTTTATATGCATTTTAGTTTATGGTCCTACGCACTTGAACATACATTAGTATTTCCAATTGCTCTGTAAATACTTTGTTATCATCAAAACCTAAGGGATATGAGAGGAACCTGATAACTACGAAACACATCACCTTTTTGACTCGATGCACGTGACATTTTAGTTTATTTTGCCTCCTTTTTATGGTTTTATGCTGGTATATTGTGTTTGTTTATGGTATTTTCCACATATGAGCCTTCGTGCGAGAAATTGGGACGAAAACGATGAAAATGGAGAAAATGCCAAGTTTTGTACTCATGGCGTTCACCATGGCGCTTGCCGTGATGTGGCACCCATGGGAGCCACCTAGCAAGCAAGAAAAGTCAAAGGGTCAGGTTTCTAAACTCATGATGTTCATCATGAGGCCATGACGTTTGCCATGGACCTTAAACCCCACGTTCTGCACATTTGGTACTCATGGCGTTCGTCAAGAGGTCATGGCATCCGCCATAGACTTTGAGGTCTGAAAAACAGCAATAAAAAGACTCAGTCCTCTCACACTTCAACATATTTTTCTCTCACTCTTCCAACACGAATTGTAAAGGTTTTCTACCAGTTTTTAGCTCTATAAATAGGTTTAGAATTTAGTTTTTCATTATTCAAATTTCCATATAGTAATTTGTAAGCAAAAGTTCACTTTTGAAAAGCAGTTGTTTCTCACACTGAGGAATTGCTACACTTTTGCATCTAATTTTAGAGAATTTTTGTACGCACTTGGATCATTCGCATTGTAAGCTTGCCGAAATAGTTCTTCTGGCTTTCAAATTCATAATTATATTAGTTCCAGTTTTTATTACAAGTTCAAAATTATTTATCAGTTTTTAAGTTCTATCTTCATTATGAATTATTACCATTGTTATTACTAGTGCTTCATATCCTTGTTTGCTTGTTGTATTGTTCAATTTCATATATATATATATATATATATATATATATATATATATATTATATATATATATATATATATATATATATATATATATATATATATATATATATATATATATATATATAATATATATATATATATATATATATATATATATATATATATATATATATATATATATTATTTTTTATCTCAAAATCAATTAATATTATTTTCAGATTAGTTTATTTACAATTCAATAGAAGTATGTCAATTCTAATAGATATATTCCGCTGAACTCTTAGAGTCCGAGATGTGAGAACCTCATTCAGATGGAACTCGTTAAATGAACAACACTGAATTTTCATATTAAAATAATTTTCTATTTCTGAATTTTGTTTCAAGAAGTTAAAATCTTTGCGCGACATCGAATGTATTTAAATATCAGCTTCAGCGCGACAGTGTGAAAGCGGTATTCGATCGTTAAAATTTGGATTTTTTATTTCTAAAAACAGCGACAACGCTTTATTAATTAATTAATACTTGTTGGTTTTCAAAAAGTGTTTCAAAATTGTAACTTGTACGTGCGACAACAGGCAACTACGGTTCCGAAATACAATACGGTCGGTGCGAAAGTGAGTAGTATTTTTAAATTAACAACTCTTCTCAAAATTATTTTTAAAACAAAGTAAGGTGCCGAATTTTATTTGATTCCTTAAGGTACTCGAAAATTATATTTCGGTCTCCTTTTGATTTAATTCATAAACTAGCTATTTTAGATTCATTCTCAAACAAATTTTTTACCGATGACTTTAGATTTACAAAGCAACAATAGATAACGGTAGGTTGACATTGGTCTCTGTGGGTTCATCATTTTTTATACTATAACTGATTTTTTCGTGCACTTGTGGGATACCCATCAAAACCAATTTTGTTTCAACAATCTCCCCATTTTGATGATGACAAACATAAGCATTTAAGTATAGTGGTTGATAATTTAATTAACTAATTGACTGTAGGCTCTGAGGTTTGTAAGCTCTCTCTGAGTCTATAGTGCATAGGGTTAGATTTATAAGCTCCCTCTAAGTCCTATCTAAGTTAACTAAATTTAAACATTTAAAGCATATATATAATTCTTCATAATTTAACCAAGATAGTAATTGTCAGTTTTCAGGTGCTTAAATACTTCTATATCTACTCTCCCTTTTGTCATCAATAAAATATAATGACAAGAAGTAGAAAAGATACTGAAGAAAAAATAATTTCATATAACCAAAAAGAATTGATGACAGAAAAAAATTGAAAAGATAAAAGGGTGTTCTAAATCTTAAATCCTAAGGTTTTTGCTGTAGAAGCTCCAAGATAGTCTTCAGATCATAACATATTTCATCTTGTCTTGCAACAACAGTCTACAGCTTCATATATATTTCTTCTTGTTTTGCAGCAACCAAAGATAACTTTTTCTCTAAGTGATCTTGCCTTTGACTAAGAGATACTACAGACTCAAAAGAGAAGGACTCCTATTCTGCAGAGTTGTGTTCGCAAAGGTTTTGAGAGAGTCCCATTTTGTCGCATATGTTATGGGATCATATGCTATGAGCCTCTCAACAACCAATTTCTGGATTTTATCAAAGATGATAGTTTTAAACTCTTCCATTTGGAGTATCATATGAGGTGGAAGGTTTAGGTTTAGGTTGATAGAAAGGTTAGGAGTTGAGAGACTGGGTAAAGGTATTATGTTAGTTTCTGACACAGTACCTTCTTCCTTAGAAGGAAACCCCCTTCTTTTTTATTCATGTTTGTCTTGTCAGACCCCGTGCTTAGAAAAAATATCTTCATGCATGTTTGTCTTGTCAGACCTCGTGCTTAAAACATTATTTCCTGTTTGTCTTGTCAGACCTCATGCTTAGACAAACTCTTCTCTTTCTTGTTTGCCTTATCAGACCTTGTGCTTAGGAAAACCCCTTCTTCTTGATTCATGGTTGTCTTGTCAAACCTCGTGCTTAGATAAACTCTCTTCATGCATGTTTTCCTTTCCAGGCCTTGTGCTTAGGCAAACCCCTTATTCTTCATTCATGTTTGTCTTGTCAGACCTCGTGCTTAGACAAACTCTTTTCATGTATGTTTACCTTGTTAGACCTCGTGCTTAGGCAAACCATTCTTTCTTGTTTTTCTTGTCAGCCCTCGTGCTTAGATAAACCCTTCTCTTTCTTATTTGCCTTGTCAGACCTCGTGCTTAGATAAACCCCTATCTTTCATGCATGTTTTCCTTATCAAACCCGGTGCTTATGCAAACACCCTCTTTTATAGGTCTTGATCCTTGGATCTAGTCAAAATCCTACAACCTTGCATTGAGTACTCTTTAGTTCAACTACGCCTATCCTATGGATCCAAACAACACAATTTTGGTTCAAGTGTACTTTCACCACACCTCAAAAACACTTCCCATTTACAATTCAAGCAATTATCTTTCTTTTTCTATTCAATGAACTCTTTCTTTTTCTTTTTTATCACACAAACATTTTTCAAAATAATTTTCTTTCTTTCTTTTCATAAAAGAACTGTCATAATTCGTTCCTTAGTAGTCAAACTAAAAGCTTAGAGCATACGAACAAGGATCAGAATCAGCTAACGTCTATACACTTCTAGGTAATGATTATAATTGTTCCCTAAAATCAACCAACACATATGTATTTTCTACCACGAACTACGAAACTCTAATTTTCTCATTGCACTATGAGAATATGTAGACACGAGGATTCGAATCATTGACGAGCACATTAATTTAAAACTTATTGTTTCCTTAATCTCAAGTAACCTTTAGATAATAACACTCATCCACACAAGAAACAATCAAAATGGTTCCTCTTGAGTACAACAGATGTGAGGGATGCTAATATCTTCCCCTCGCATAACCGACTCATTTACGCGTTTCTCTTTCCCCTTGGATTTTATCGATATTTTCTTTTCCTTTTAGAATAAATAAAGTTCGATGGTGACTATGTTGTATCATCAAGCCTGCGATGCGCTCGAGTATTTTTCTTGTCGCGACAGCTATAGTACTGGAGCTGAAGATGTGGCGGTCAGAACTTTGTGTGGTGCGTGGATCATGGCTTAAGGGTCTAAAATATGTGAGTTATATAATTTATATGTTTCCACTATTATTGATCATGCATGATTATCTAGAAAAGACTTTCATGACAAAAACTAAGGTATTTTAGATTAAGGTATGTTACTAAAAGAAGATTTGATAACGACCTAGCTGAACCCAAGAAAAAGGTCCATTTTTGAGAGGGGTGCTTAATGTTTAGATTTGGGAAGCCAAAGTGTTTCTATCTTAAGGTTGGTGCTAAAATACCTTAATTGGTCGATAGATTTTCTTTCACATGAATAAACTTTAAGACATCTATGAAGGTTTGGATTAGGAAAATGGTAGATTACTCTAATTTGAAGGTCATAAGAGCAAGGTTTGTGAAGAGTATCTTCATTGGTTATCTAGAAGCTGTGAATGGTTACAAGCAATGGAATATGGAATATGGAGGATACAAATTCATCATAAGCAGGTATATTACTTTCAACAAACTCCTAATGAGATGAAGAATAAAGACCTTAAGGTGAAAAAATCATAAAGTATGGTGGAGAAAACTCGATTTTTAGTTAGAGGTTGACTAAAAAATTATGAAAATTATTAAATCAAGATTCAAGCATTTATTGGATTTGATCAAGTTCGTAGAAGAGTGATTTAACCTTTGAAGAGAGCAACGAGGTGGTTGATAGGTAAATTGGTATCACCATCGATTTTAGAACCAAGGTGAGGAATTGTAGAAATTGACTCACAAATTCATTCACGAGAATGTTATGCGTTTTAGAGAAACATAGTGTGTTCCTGCATTTTTTTCAGAAACCCATCACATTTTAGTGAAACACATTGTGTTTTTCGTAAAACCTTTAAAACATACTTTACATCCCTTTTTTGGTATATGAGTGACACGCGAGTGTAATTAGAGAGTTTTCTAGAAAGAAACTTATAGATGCAAAGGAAGAGATTCTTATGACTCATTGTTATAAGAATCGGAAGACCCCTGGGTCATCTAAGACAATTGGAAAATCATTCTAAAATCGGATTTGCATGATTCATATATTTAAAATTTGAGAGATTGAGAAACGCTTGAATAGAAAATATGAGATGTTCTTAAAAACTTAGAGATATTTACTTGTAATTATTTTATAATCTCTTGTGATGATTTTTGAAGTATAGTGAATTTGAGAGATGCTCTTTTCCTTTAAGTAAAATTGGTCATCGAATTAGGTAAATAAACTGCGTGTGTACTCGTCACTTTATTTTATATTTTTGCTCGTGTAAATTTGCTTCCAGTGTTTGAAGAATTGATTAATTTAACTTAAAGTCATTTTTTAAATTATTATTATTCTTTGGCTCACGTATTAAAAGGTCTTGGTGTGATCAAATATTATTATATTTTGTTGTAGTACATTTTCAAACTGACCAGGAAAATGGCATGAACTCAACACTTATTGTTTTAATCACCCTCCTCTACATTTAATTAAATATTATTAACTTAATAAAAAATAAAATTAATTATTAAAAATATATATTTAATTAAATATGCAAGTTTAAACTTATTTTTTTTATTTGAGTCCCAAATATTATAAAAATTATCTTTAAAATATATTAAATATTTTTGAAAATTCAGGGTTCAATTATAAATAAATGAACAGTTAAAGAATATGATTAGTCGTATATCAAACTATATAAGATGAATGGTAAATAAGAGCAAACACTAATTACTGACATTAATCACATATGTATCAAAGGTTAATATATCATCAAAGTCACCTTCAATGTTAATGACATTAATCACATATGTATCAAGGTCGTGTCAATATCAAGTTAATATATATCATCTAATACGCCTTCAATTTGAAGTCTCGATGCTATCAAGATCGTCTTAAATTTTTGGAAATTATGTTTAGGTTAACCACAATTTAAGTGTGTAAAATAAAATAGACGTCATATTTTGTCATGGTATAATCGTGACAAATAGTTTATGAGTCCTTTTTGCCACAACTTAATCCTGTCAAATTTTAGACTTTTTGCGATAATTCGTTTTGTATGCCCTCAAAGACGGTTTTGGATACTACATGTGTTTTTTGTTTAGAGCAATCATGATTGTGATTAGGGTTTTACCTTGAGTTTCTTGGGAGCATATATGATGAATATGATTAGGTAAACAACTTCTATAGCATATCTAATACAATTGATGATGATAAACAAAAGAGCATTGGTTTTTAGAAAACCATAGTATAGCAACAATAATGCACTAAAAAATGCAACCACATATGAAATCGATTAATTTAACTTAAAGTCTTTTTTTTTTAATTATCATTATTCCTTGGCTCACGCATTAAGAAGTTTTGGTGTGGTCAAATATTATTATATTTTGTTGTGGTACATTTTCATGTTGAATTTCAGCTTTCGAACATTTAATTATTAAATTAGAAGAGACACACCCTTATATGTTTTAAAAGCCTTTTGTAAGTAAAATTATAATTTTGAATATTTATTGTGCATTAAAATCATAACAATTATTAATTATTTTAAATACTTAAGCATGTGTTAAAAAATGATGTGCCATAATAATATATTTATTTGCTACACTAAAACTTAAGGGGATGTTTCATTAGCAAAATAAGATAAGAGGACAAACCATAAAATTATTATATAATCAAAGCATGTCATAGCTCATAGTCTCTATTAGTACATAGAACATAATAACTCTATAAGATATAATTAAGAGACATGTTATTCATGATTCATCATTCATCCTAATTAAACATATAATATACAATGAAACATCAAACTATATTCTCTTTCATTTCCACCATTGAAGTGAAATTCTGTTTATTGTCATCATCATCAAAACCATGTTCTTGTTTCTCAGTTGAATTAGCTTCAACTTTATTCTTAGCATTCTTGTATATGAGGTATAAGATCATTTGAGAGATGCCAAATAAAAATCCCAACACATTTGGCATCTGAAAATTTAAAAAAAAATAAAAAAAATTAGTTTGCTTTCAAATATATTAAATAATTAATAGATGAGTAAATTAAATATTTATATACTCACCATAATGTAGTTATCCTTGTCAAAGAGTCCATAGAAGAACCACATGGTGGCACATAGAGTAAGAAACAATGACAAGGAAAATGGCATGAACTCAACACTTCTTGTTTTAATCACCCTTCTCTGCATTTAATTAAATATTATTAACTTAATAAAAATACAAAATTAATTATTAAAAAAATATATTTAATTAAATATGCAAGTTTAAACTCAATTTTTTTATTTGAGTCCCAAATCTTATAAGAAATTATCTTTAAATATATATATATATATATATATATATATATATATATATATATATATATATATATATATATATATATATATATATATATATATATATATATATATATTGAAATTTGAGGGTTCAATTATAAATAAATAAAAAGTTCAAGAATATGGTTAATCATATATCAAACTATATAAGATGAATGGTAAAAAAAGAGCAAGCACTAACCATTATGCTTAAAGGAGCAGCAAAGACAGCAATGTTAAAAATGGCACAAATCAAACCAACAGCATGGACACGAAAGGCTCTCTTCACAATAAAGAAAGTGATTATCATTGTCATGCCAAAGCCTCCAATATCAGCAACAAGTATCAAAATCAAAGTTGATATCTACAATTCATCAAAACATCAATCACAACATTGACATGTCAATGCATATAATAATCAGAAGATAATGACAATGATCACATATGTATCAATGTATCAAGTCGTGTCAATATCAAGTTAATATATCAACAGAGACACCTTCAATCTTAATGACATTAATCACATATGTACTAAGGTCGTGGCAATATCAAGTTAATATATCATATAATACGACTTCAATATGAAGTTTCGATGGTATGGAAATCCTCTTAAAATTTCAAAAATCCATTATAGGTTAACCAAGATTTAAGTGTGTAAAATAAAATAGACATCCTATTTTGTCATGGTATAATTTTACCAAATATTTTTTGAGTCATTTTTACCACAGCTTAATCCTATCAAGTTTTAGGCTTTCTGCGATAATTCGTTTTGTATGCTCTTAAAGACAGTTCTGAATACTATATGTATTTTTGTTTAAAACAATGATTTTACCTTGAGTTTCTTGGGAGCATATATGATGAACATGATTAGGTAAATAACTTCTATAACACATCCAATACAATTGATGGTGATAATCAAAAGAGCATTGGTTTTTAGAAAGCCATAGTATAGCAACAATAATGCACTAAGAAGTGCAACCACATATGGAATTGATTGAAACCCTTCAGATGATTTTTTCTTGTAAATTGAATAGAAGGTTGGCCTACAAGAAACAAAGTAACAAATATAAGTTATATCTACCATTCATACAACAATTATACATATTTTTAAAATTTGTTTTGAGATAGGACTTACAATGGAGCTAAGAACACCAAGAATGACACAATGTTACCCAAGAGACCAAAGATCAAAACCATCTCATGATTAGAAAATGTAAACATTTTTGAGATATAGATGTTTTTTTCTTCTTCTTTATGTGTAATATGAGAGAGTATAGGACAATGTGTGTGTTTGAACCAAGCATGCTAGCTTCAATATATATAGTGTATAAACAACACTTCTAGGATTGTCCATTTGGACCACAAAATGTGTTGCCCTTTTTCTCTCTCATGGAACTCTATCTTTTTAGAGCACTAATGTAAAGTATCAATCAAAAAGGTTACCAAACTAAACACAAAATATAATAAAGTTGGTAACTTCTAACATTTCTTTATCTTCATTTTGTCTAGCTTTTTCTCTCGTCAAACTAGTAAATAATGGTATTGTTTATCAACTAAGTACTTTATTATATTTTTGTAATAAAAACTTGAGTATGGTTCAATTTTTATGGCATTGTAGGGACAATTTATATATTTATTAAAGTTATAGAGTTTGTTATATTGTTGTACAAAATCTTTTTATGTCATTGTTAGACATAAAAAATATTTTGGTCCTAACTAAAAAATATTTTTTATTAAAAAAGAAATAAAATTGTATTTATAATATGAGATGTGACTCAACCCCGCAACCTAGTAGTAAGGTGAAATTTAAATTTTATTAAAAATTATGGTCACATTTAATTTCTTAAATATGGAAAATCAAAACCAAAATTGATATATCTTATCATAAGGTAAAGGAAACAATAATGTGCATCTCCTTTGTACAGGACAGTTGATTGAGGGCAAGTGTTCATGCATGTCAGAAGAAATAATGTGCTCCATATGCTTTTAAAATTGCACCAAACTTTTTCTTCTTGTCTAAAGTTTTCTTTGATCATTTAGATAGATAAAAAAAATCTCAACCAAACATTTTTATTCGGCACAAATTCATGTAATGAGAAAATGAAAGCATATAAGGTAATTAAGGGTACTAAATATTATTAACAAGGTAATTTTATCATTTACAGATAATTTGTTTGAGTAGAAAATGATGGTTAGATCTTGATGATATTTTATTTATCACCGTTAATTTTATCGATATGATATAAAAATTTTAAGATGATCGTATTATGATTTATCTGATCAATTTAAATTATTATGAATTAAATATTATGATTTGGACGTATATTTAAAAGTTTAATTTAGTTTGAAAAACTCATAGAGATAACACATGTAACTTTTTTTTTGGACCCGTGTATATTTAAAAGTTTAAACCACTTTATATTTTGAAGGTTTATATAGTGAAATGTACATCTCTTTTTCTTAAAATCTCTTTTTGGGTGTGGTTCCAAAATTAAGGAGGAAAATTTCACAATGAAAAGAAATATGCAAAATGGCACCATTTCAAGGATTGACTTGGACATGATGTTAACCCTAATGATATCATTATTTGTTGTTCGATTTTCTTTTGGCATTTTCAACTTTTAATAGGACCAACAAATAATTTTGATGTGTTAGAAGAAGTATATAATGTGGACAAATGTTAGTACATGAAAGTACTTTCGATTTATGGAACTATTATTATGATTACGTAATGGGTTAATAGTGTTTTTTGTTCAAGTAATATGAGTTCAATATGATTTTAGTTTCTATCATTTTTTATGGACTTTATCGTTTAATTTCAAATTTTCTTCACTTTAAATCTTTGTTTATATTTATCGTTCTAAAAAGGATGAGGTGGCAACAAGATTAGTATTTTTGAATGATATGATATTTTAAGTTTATATGCATTAACATTAGGAGTCCATGGAGTTTGGTGCTTTCATATAAGTGATGGGATGGGTGGATTTATCTAGGTTGAGGAGAAGGAGATTTATTTGGTTCTATTTTAATGGGGTCTCTATGAGTAGGTTGGATCGAGTTATTCTATTGGCGGGATGGGAGGAGAAGTAGGATTAATATAGTTTGTATTAGTGCGTGAGACACTTTTAAGAGAGAGAGAGAGAGAGAGAGAGAGAGAGAGAGAGAGAGAGAGAGAGAGAGAGAGAGAGAGAAGAGAGAGAGAGAGAGAGAGAGAGAGAGAGAGAGAGAGAGAGAGAGAGAGAGAGAGAGAGAGAGAGAAGAGAGAGAGAGAGAGAGAGAGAGAGAGAGAGAGAGAGAGAGAGAGAGAGAGAGGAGAGAGAGAGAGAGAGAGAGAGAGAGAGAGAGAGAGAGAGAGAGAGAGAGAGAGAGAGAGAGAGAGAGAGAGAGAGAGAGAGAGAGAGAGAGAGAGAGAGAGAGAGAGAGAAGTAATTGTATTATTAGGATTGTTATTATTGAATGTTGTAAAGACTCAATTACAATATGCATGTACTTATATACAAAGTTACTTGTACTCTAAGTAACAAACTAACTGACTAATTTGGTAACTAAGTAACTAACAAATCCTAACCCTAACTAACTTGGACATGGGCTGCAACTTGGATTATATCACAACATACCCCCTTATAATCCAAGTTGTCGAACACAAACTAATCATAGTCAATCTGAATTATTCCTAATTTCTTTCCCAGAGTTAGGAATCTGTCGATCTTCAGTCCTTTGGTGAAAATGTCGGTCAATTGTGCTTCGAGCAATGTCTCACTTCAAGTTCACTTTGGTTTACCTTCTCCCTTAGAAAATGAAACTTAGCCTCAATGTGCTTACTTCTCCCATGTAGAACTGGATTCTTTGCAAGATTAATGACTGACTTATTGTTAATCTGCAGCACCATAAGTTTCTTCAATCCAACCTTCATCTCTTCCAGCATAGATCTGATCCAAATTGCTTGACAAGCAGCATAAGACCTTGTTATATATTCAACCTCACATGATGATAATTCCATCATAGGTTTCTTTCTCGAGCACCATGAGATTGGGGCACAAAATACTTGAAAGAAGTAACCAGTTGTGCTTCTTCGATCTTCATTGTCTCCAACCAATCAACATCTTAATAATAATTAATCACAACTTCTTTGCTTTCAGAATCTTATCGAAATAGGATTCCACAATTCATTGATCCTTTTAAGTATCTCAGGATTCTTCTTGCAACCTTCATGTGTGATACCATTGGTTCACTCATGTATCTACTCACTAATCTGACTAAGAAACCTATACCAGGCCTGCTGATGCACACATACCTCAGAGATCCTACAATTTCTTTAAACAAAGTAGCATCGACCTTGTCCTCCTCTCCATGTTTCTCTAGTTTTAGATTTTGTTTGACATGTGAGGATGCATGATTCAAGTCCTCCATCATGAATCTCTTAAGTATCTCTTTGACATGTTTTCTTTGATATAGCACCATATATTGCTTCGATATTTGAAATTCCATGCCTAAGAAGTACGAAAACTTTCCTAGATCCGACATTTCAAATTCCTTCTCCATCTACTCTTTGAACTTCGACAAGTTCTCCAAGCTATTTCGAGTTACTAATAAGTTATCGAAATATAAGAAGATGATTGTTATATCTTGTGCCACAACCTGAACATAGACAACATACTCAGATTTTCATTTGATGAATCCCAAATTTACCAAGTATGAGTCGATCTTCTTGTTCCATGCCTTAGATGCCTGCTTGAGGCCATAGAGCGGTTTGTGCAGCATGTATACTTTCCTTGCTTCCTCATATATCACAAACCTAAGAGGTTGTGTGACATAAACCTTTTCATATAGAGAGCCATTAAAAATGTTGATTTCACATATAAGTGAAATGTAGACCAACCTTGCTTACAAGTCAAGGCTACCACCAATCGAACAGTCTCCAATCTTGCCACTGGTGCATATAACTCAGAGTAGTTAAGTCATTCTCTCTGAAGAAATCCTTAAGCTACTAATCTTGCCTTATGTCTTGTTATCGACCCATCAGCATTGTGCTTCAACTTGGACACCCATTTCACTTTGATAGTTTTATATATGTTGGCAATTCGACTAAGTCGCATATGTTATTTCTTTCGATTGCTTGTAACTCTTCGACCATAGCTTTCTTCCATTGTTTATATTTGAAGGTCTTGTTATAGTTGATTGGTTCAGCACCTGCAAGTAAAGCGAAATGAGCCAAATCTCCATCCGATTTGACTTCATCATCACCAACCACTTCACAGTCTTGAAGCCTTGCTGGAAGAACTCTGGTTCTTTGATGTCCTTGGCTTGTGCTAACCACACCCTCTCGATTGTCCGCTTCGACTTTGACACTGAATGGAACATTATCTATTGGAATTTCTCCGTGCTCACTACTTTCTTCATCAACTTCATAGCCCATCAATGGCTTGTTAGTCGCATCACCTGAATTCCAATACCAGACAGAGTTGTCATCAATCACAATGTATTGACTCATCATGATCTTATCATTAATTGGATTGAATAGCCTGTAAGCTCCAATTTAGTGATATCCTACCATAATCATAGGTTCACTTTTACCATCAAGCTTCCTTCTTCTTGCATCAGGAACATGCTTGTAGCAAATAAATCTAAACACCTTCAGATGACTCACTGATGGTCATTTTCCATTCCATACTTATTCAAGAACTTGTTCTTCAGCTTCTTGGTAGATCACATGTTCAAAATATAAATAGTAGTGGTGCAGCTTCACCCTATAAGGCTTTTGGAAAAAAAATCTGCTTCAATATGCATCTCGCCATATCCAATTTTTCTGCTTTACTACTTATATTATACAAGAGGACCTCATTTTCATAGTCAAAACAAAAGACTTTCTATATTGCTTTCCTACTAAGAAACCTTCATAGAGTTTGTCGGGCATCTCAAGACTTGGTATACCAGTTACCATATCTTGAGTAATCAGTTGATTTAGTGACCTAAAATTCAGATGGCCAAATCTTAAATGCCATAACCAACTGTGAAGGTGAGAAAAACAAGAAAGGGGGGTTTGAATTGTTTTGGAAAATAAGCACCTTTTTAAAATAAAAAACCACACTAGGAATTTATACTGGTTCGCTTATAACACAAAGCTACTCCAGTCCACCCGGCCAAGGTGATTTCGCCTTCAACAAGGACTTAATCCAATAATCTTGAAAGATTGTTTACAACCAACGTCTAAGAGAAAGATCTCTTAGTCCTCTCAAGCATACAGACTGCGCAGAGTCACTTGAGGAAAAATAAAACAATAGATGAAAGACAATGTAATCTAGAGTGCTTCTAAGATAAGCAAATATTACAACAGTAAGAACAAAAAGTGTTTCACGTTCTAAGCAAAAGCTTCGTGAAGATTGAGAGAATAAAACGTTTTTATGTGTGTTGATGTTTCAGTATGTTCTCTATCATCTTTCTCAATGTTGATTGCAGTCCTTTATATAGGAGTGAAGTAGTCGTTGAAATTGATGGCCAATAATTTGAATTAATGCCATAACTTATATAGCTTCTTGCCAACACTACTTTTTCTCCTCGAATGACTTCTTTCCAAATATAGTTCCTTTTCATTTGAATTTGGAGTTAACGTCTCTTTCTGTATTAGGAAATCCATTTCCAAACCTTTATTTGAAGTTAACGTTACTCTTTCTTTATTAGGAAATCCATGATCAGAGTCTTCATGTTTCTGGGAATCTTGGAATCTTGCTATCTAATCTTCTGATGTTGATCTCTTTTGAGTTCTGATGGTTTCTTCAGATAGCGCTGAGAGCTTCTGGAGTTTGACATACCGTTGTTCAGAGTCAGAACTTCTAGAGCGTACTTCTTGTTCAGATGCTTCTGATATTTTGCTGTTTTGCTCAGAGTTAGACTTTCTTGAACGTGTTTCTACTTCTGGTCTTCTGATAATTTGTATCTGATATGATTCTGTATCTGATGACGTCATCAGATCTCTTCCTTCTTTCCTTAGAACCCTGCACACTTAGAAACTTTTCGTTAGGGTGCCATTTTTGGTTTCATCCTTTGTTATCATCAAAATCATGGAATCTGTTGTAGAACAATTTTTGTTCTTACAATCTCCCCCTTTTTGATGATGACAAAACAAACTCACTTAGCAGATGAAACATAAACAATATCAGATCAGATAGACAAGAGCTCCCCCTGAGATAGGTTAAGGAGTTCAGAAGTCCTTACCAGAGCTTCCAAGCAATGAGGTTTCTTGATACCTTCTGCAATTTCTTAAGTCTAGTGTTAGATAAATTTATTTTTAAGAAAAATATGTTGCAGAGTGCTTAAGGTATTTAGACAGTATTTTCATCAGAGCTATTAATGACTTCTCCCCCTTTTTGTCAGAATCAAAAAGACATAGCAAAAAAAAGAAATTCAAGTGAAAAGCATTATATTCAGATAAAAGGCAACGGAGACAAGGGAAAAAAGAACAAGTAAACATCAGAAACAAGGAAAGCAAGACAACAGGCAAACAAAATCCTAAGTGCCTAGGGGTTGGGAGGCGGAGGCATTCTCTGAAGCAATTGAGCTAGCATGTTCTGAATGTTGTCGTTGACAGTGTCTTGTTTATCCATTCTGGCACGGAGTTCCTTCTAATCTTTCTTCAGTTCTTCCAGCGTCTGGAGAACCATAGGAACAACAGATGAGGACTCCCCCTGAGTCAGAGCCTGCTGTGCTTCAGCAGCGGCCTTTGCTTCAGCTTTAGCAGCAGCCTGTGCTTCAGCTTCGGCAGCAGCCTGTGCTTCAGCTTCGGCAGCAGCAGCAGCATCAGCCAGAGCTTTAGCTTCAGCTTCCTTTGCCCTTAGGATTTCAGCTTCCCTTGCTCTTTCTTCCTCCAGCCTTCTAGCTTCTTCTTCAGCTTCTCTTGCAAGTCTCTCCTGTAGTCTTGCCTCAGCATCTCTGATAAAGTCGTTTCTGACTTGTTCAGAGATGTGCTTCAGTTTAAAAGCCTCAGAGGTCATCCAGCCAATGACTCTGTTCCAGTGTGTCCTTACAGAATCGGGATCATCACTGATGCCAGAGTTACTGGTCAGAGACTTGACCTTCTGAACTGAAGCCCCTGCGAACAACATGATGGCTTCCTCAAGGGTAGGTATAGAAAGGTCAGGTTCAGAGGTATGAGGTGGAGAGGTTGGAGGGCTGAGGTTTAGTGTTAGAGGTTCAGGTTCAGCTTCAGGTTCAGGTTCAGGTTCAGGTTCAGGTTCAGGTTCAGGTTCAGGTTCAGCGGAGGTGTTTGGCAGGGTGATATCAGAGGTGTGGAGGTCAGAGGGTTGAGCTTCAGAGGGTGTGTTTGTTGTTTGTTATGGTGGTGAAGTTACTTCAGGTTGTGTTGGTTGTTGTGAAGCGAGGTTTTGAGCCTGAATTTGGGCTAGGGTTGGAGAGTTAGGGTCAGAGTGTTCTGGGTCAGAGGAGAGGTTAAGGTATGGAGGTGATTCTGGGGCTGAAGATGATGAAGAGGAAGTGGTAGTGTGAGCAAGATTAAAATTTGGTAGAGGTTGTGAGGTTCTGGTTGTAGAAGGTGGGGTTTCAGAGGATGTGTATATAGGTGGTGTTGGGAGAGGATTAGAAGAAGCCATAAGACGTTCAGAGGGAATAGAGGGAGCAGACTTACCAGTAGTTACTTGCAGAGGTGCTGGAGATCTGGTTCCAGAAGTCTCTCCTAGCCTTGCTTTCTTGGCCTTTGAAGATTTCTTTTCAGAGGGACCTCTTTTGAACCTGACAAAGTCTTCTTCTGAATCTAGACAATCGTCCAGTCTGAAGTCAGAGATGTCGACTCCTTCATCCTTCAGACGCTGCATATAGAAGAGGATAGCTTCTCTGGGTTCATTCTTGTAGAACCTTGCAAGACCATGGGGCATCTTCCTCTGATCTTTCAAGGCGTCCCAGGAGGTGTCCAGCGTGGGTCTGACTTGAATCTTCTTCAAGATTCCCATGCTCTTGAGATTTCTGGCGTTCAGAGGCTTTCCAGTATCTATCGCCAGATCTTCCATCAGTTTGTTCTTCTCCAGATGATCTACCAGCCCATTCTCGATCAGAACATCAGACAACAGTCTTCCCAGGGGGATGTAGGTTCTGGGTTTCATGTTGTTTCTTGTCTCCCTTACAGAATCTCTGAGATATCTGAAGAGTAGTGCAGGAAGGCAGAGCTTCAAACCCTTGTGAATGCAATACAGAATGCACTTCTGATCTGTATTGATGTAGTTAGAGGAGTTTGATGCTGGGCGATGATGAATGGTTCCCAGAATGATCTTAAGCCATACTCTGAGGTTCTGATGAAGTTCTTTGTTCTTTGAAGGATTGCCTTCAGTGTTGAGTTTGAAAATGGTTGGATTTATTTCCTGAGCAATGCGCCTTGACCTAGGGTTGATGTTGTAGATCCTTCTTCCTCCATCTTTCTCCATGTTCAGTAAAGAAGCAATTGACTTTTCATTAATCACTATCTTTACCCCCAATATGTAGGAGACGATGAAATGGTCATCAGCGTCAGTAAATCTCCAGAATTCTTTGATGAGATTTGGGTAAACAGGGCCATAAAGCCTTTGGAAGTAGTTTTCCCACCCTTGTTGACGGAGTTCTTCAGTAAGATCTACTCCATTCCTTTTCATGTTGTTGAAGTCTACCAGTGTTTCACATAAAACTTCCAGTCCCTCAAAGGGGGTTGCTAGGTTGATATGAGGTTGACGATCAAGAACATGGGGTTCCTTGTACACTGGAGTAATGGAAACGCCTGTAACTGTTGGAGTGGAAATGCTTGAACTTTGGGCAGTGGTGTTGGATTCCATTTGTTGAGAAAAGTTGAAAACTTGTTGTTGTTGAGCATCCATAGTTGATGAAGAAGAAGAAGAAGATGAAGATGAAGTGTTTGTAGAAATGCTTCAGAGAGGGTTTGAGAGTGAGTGAGAGTGATAAGTGTGTGAAATGTGAGAGGAGTGTTTAAATACCCTAAACGAAAACACATGCAAAACGACACACAATTCAGCGTTAGCACAGAACTCAAGTTAGCACGCTTGGGGGAAAAATGATTAAGGCTCATTAATGAATGTCTAATCCCAACAGTATGCACACTCCTCGAGGAGATCTCAATCGTCTGGCCTTTGAATTTCTTCTGGACAGCTGTCTAGAAGTTCCAAGGTTAGACGCTAAGTGCTCCACGTGTTTTGATGTATCTGATCTTCAGGAATACCAAAGGATTGGTTCCTGGAGATTTCTAACTCAAATATCTTCTTAACTTGGTAGAAGTATCAGAGTCAGAGACAGAAACTTGTTTGTTTATGTCAGAGTCTCATTTTACATCTTCAGAGGCACAATTTATTCAGGGCAATTTTGAATGTTCAGATTTTCTAAGATAAAAAGAAATCTATCTTCAGCTAAAGGCTTAGTAAATATATCTGCCCATTGATGATCTGTATCAATGAACTTCAATGTTACTATCCCTTTCTGAACATAGTCTCTGATAAAATGATGTTTTATTTCAATGTGCTTAGCTCTGGAGTGTAGAATGGGATTCTTACTTAGACAAATGGCAGCAGTATTATCACAGAAGATAGGAATGTTACTCTCGAAGATTTGCAGATCTTCTAACTGATTCTTCATCCAGAGCATCTGAGTTGTGCACAGTGATGCTGAGATATATTCTGCTTCTGCAGTAGATAGAGCAATAGTTGATTGTCTCTTGTTGGCCCAGGATATCAGATTGTTTCCCAGAAGCTGGCAATTTCCAGATGTGCTTTTTCGTTCTAATCTATCTCCTGCATAATCTGCATCACAGTAACCCGAAAGTCTATACTCTGATGTTTTCTCATACATCAGGCCCAGGTTAGGAGTTCCTTTCAGATACTTGAGAATTCTCTTAACTGCTGTTAAATGAGATTCTCTAGGATCTGATTGGAATCTGGCACAGAGACAGACACTAAAGAGAATATTAGGACGAGTAGCAGTCAGATAGAGAAGAGAGCCTATCATACCTCGATAGAGCTTCTGACAAACCTTTTTGCTTACTTCTTCCTTTTCAAGAATGCATATCGGATGCATGGGAGTTTTTGCAGAGTTGCAGTCAGCCATATCAAATTTATTTAGAACATCTTTAATGTATTTGCTTTGATGAACGTATGTAACTTCTGAAGTTTGGTTAATTTGAATTCCCAGAAAGAACTTTAGTTCTTGCATTAAGCTCATTTCAAATTCTGCTTGCATTAACTCAGAGAATTCTTGACAAACAGAGGCGTTAACTGAACCAAAAATAATATCATCAACGTATATCTGGCATATCATGAGATCATTGTTAAGGTTCTTACAGAAGAGTGTGGAGTCAACTTTCCCTCTGATAAAATTGTGTTCCAGAAGAAAATTGCTTAAACGTTCATACCAAGCTCTGGGAGCTTGTTTAAGTCCATATAAAGATTTTTTAAGTTTAAAAACATGTTCTGGAAAATTTGGATTTTCAAAACCTGGAGGTTGGTTGACATACACTTCTTCTGAAATATAACCATTAAGGAATGCACTTTTGACATCCATTTGATATAATTTGATAGAGTGGTTTATAGCAAAAGATACAAGAAGACGAATAGATTCTAACCTTGCGACTGGAGCAAAGGTTTCATTATAGTCAATACCTTCTTGTTGACTATAACCTTGAGCTACCAGTCGAGCTTTATTTCTGACGACTTCTCCTTTCTCATTCATCTTGTTTCTGAATACCCATCTGGTTCCAATAACGTGAGTGCCTCTGGGCTTTGGAACAAGATCCCAGACATCATTCTTTGTGAATTGATCTAATTCTTCTTGCATGGCTGAAACCCAGTCGTTATCTTGAAGTGCTTCATCATAGGACGTAGGCTCAATCAGAGACACTAGTCCCAGAGGAGTATCTTCAGAAGTCCTGAAGGTAGATCTGGTTCTGACAGGTTCGTCCTTGTTTCCCAGAATCAAATCTTCAGATACGTTGATACGACTTTTAACTTTCTTTGGGATTTCTGGGGATTTAATTTCTTCCGAGTTCTGAGTGACAGTTGCTTCTGGAACTTTATTAGATCCTGCAAGAGTGATTTCTAAATCTGCAAAATTTTCAACTAGCTTTGACTTTTCAGGGTCAAGCTTATCATCAAATCTGACATGAATTGATTCTTCCACAATTTTGGTTTCTGTGTTGTATACTCTGTAGCCTTTAGAGCGTTCTGAGTATCCTAACATAATACATTTCTGTGCTTTGGAATCGAACTTGTTCAGATGTTCTTTAGTGTTTAAGATAAAGCAAGAACATCCAAAAGGATGAAAATATGAAATGTTTGGTTTTCTTCCTTTACACAGTTCATAGGGAGTCTTTTCCAGAATAGGTCTTATAGAGATTCTATTCTGAATGTAACACGCTGTATTTACAGCTTCTGCCCAAAAGTGATTTGCCACATTAGTTTCATTGATCATGGTTCTGGCCATCTCTTGGAGTGTCCTATTCTTCCTCTCTACAACTCCATTTTGTTGTGGAGTTCTAGGGCAGGAGAAATCATGGGATATTCCATTAGAGTCAAATAATTCCTCAAAATCTTTGTTTTCAAATTCCCCACCATGATCACTTCTGACTCTAATAATCTTAGAGTCAAATTCTTTTTGCACTTTGGAGCAGAAACTAGTGAATACAGAGTGAGACTCACTCTTGTGCTTTAGGAATTTCACCCATGTCCAGCGACTGTAATCATCAACAATGACTAGTCCATACTTCTTTCCATTGACTGATGCTGTTTTCACAGGACCAAATAAGTCAATGTGGAGAAGTTCCAGAGGCTTAGAGGTAGAAACAACATTTTTCTTTTTGAAAGACGTTTTTGAAAATTTTCCTTTCTGACATGCCTCACATAGAGCATCTGAAGAAAACTTTAGTTTAGGTAGGCCTCTGACTAACTCGAGTTTATTTAGCTGAGAAAGTTTCCTCATGCTAATGTGGCCCAAGCGTCTATGCCACACCCATTGCTCTTCGTGAACAGTCATCAGACATTTAACATTTTGTTCTTTTAAATCAGAAAGATTGATTTTATAAATGTTGTTTTTCCTCTTGCCTGTGAATAGGACTGAACCATTGTTTTGATTTATGGCTTTACATGTTTTTTGATTAAAGATCACGTCATAACCGTTATCACTTAATTGACTTATGGATAACAAGTTATGCATTAATCCTTCTACGTAAAGAACATCAGATATAGAGGGAAGAGTGCCATTACCAATAGTTCCGGAGCCTCTGATCCTTCCTTTCTGATCTCCTCCGAAGCCTACGAATCCAGCATCTTTAAGTTCCAGGCTTTGGAACATAGACTTTCTTCCCGTCATGTGTCGCGAGCATCCAGAGTCCAGGTACCATGACTGGTGTCTGAACTTTGCTGCATAGGATATCTGCAACAAAAACAATCTTATCTTTTGGTACCCAGAATCTCTTGGGTCCTCTTTGATTAGTTTTCCCAGAGTTTCTTATAACTTTGGGTTTTCTAGCATTTTCAAATTTTTGTTCTTGTGTGTGCGTATAGTGATATGAAAACGGAGATTTAAGTTGGTCACCAGTAGAAATTTTATCTTCCTTAGAATCATACCCAATTCCCTTTTTATTGTTCTGACTGACTCCATAAATCATGGATGCCATGACACTCCTTCCTATCCCATTTTTCAGAAATTCTTGAAAGGCTTCTTCGTATTTATAAATTATTGCATTTGAAGTCTGTGGAGTTTGAGATAACACTTCTTCCAGTTCTAAACGTTTTTTATTCGCTGCATCTCTTTGTAATGTTAAGGATCTGATTTCATCCTCTCGTTTTAGAATTGTTATCTCAAGTTTGCCACATTCTTCAAATTTTGCTTCAAGACAGCCTTTTATATTTTTAAACTTTTGTTTTAATTTCTGATATGAGCTAAGAGTTTCTGACAAGCATGATTCTAGATCAGATCGAGAGAGTTCAGAAAATACCTCTTCAGATTCTTCATCTGAGCTGCTTCTGGATGTGGTAGCCATAAATGCCACATTTGCCTGTTCATCAGAGTCAGATTCTGATGAGCCAGATTCACTATCATCCCAGGTAGCCATTAATCCTTTCTTTGTCCTGAAGGTATTTTTCTTGAAGCTTTCTTTTCTAGAATTGTCTTTCTTTAGCTTGGGGCATTCATTCCTGTAGTGACCTGTTTCTTTACATTCATAACAAGTAATATCTTTGTTAGTTTTACCTTTTGAGGTTGATTCTGATCGATCCCCTCTGGGTCTTGGTCTTCTGAAGTTGTTGTTCCTCTTTTTCCAGAGTTGTTTAACTCTTCTGGTCAGGAGGGACAATTCTTCTTCATCATCAGAATCTTCTGATTCAGAGTCATCAGCATCTTCAGTTTCTGCCTGGAAGGCTTTGGTTCTGTCAGATTTGCGTCTTTCAGATCTGGACTTTAATGCTACAGACTTGTTCTTCTTCTGAGGTTCATCTTCCTCTAGTTCTATCTCATGGCTTCTGAGAGAACTGACCAGCTCTTCAAGACTGATATTGTTCAGATCCTTAGACAGCTTCAGAGCAGTGACCATGGGTCTCCACTTCTTTGGCAAGCTTCTGACTATCTTTTTGACGTGGTCTGCAGTTGTGTACCCTTTGTCTAGAACTTTGAGACCTGCAACAAGAGTTTGGAATCTAGAGAACATTACCTCTATGGCTTCGTCATCCTCCATTTTGAAGGCTTCATATTTCTAGATAAGCGCCAGAGCCTTTGTCTCTTTGACCTGAGAGTTTCCTTCATGAGTCATCCTCAGAGAGTCAAGTATGTCTTTGGCTGTTTCTCTATTGGTGATCTTTTCATACTCGTTGTAAGATATAGCATTGAGGAGTATGGTTCTGGCCTTGTGATGATTTTTGAAAATTCGCTTCTGATCATCTGACATCTTACTTCTGGGAACTTCAGCTCCATCCTCTGTGACAGGAGGTTTGTATCCATCTGTGACAATGTCCCAGAGATCAGCATCATAGCCTAGAAAGAAACTTTCAATTCTATCTTTCCAGTAATCGAATTTCTCTCCATCAAAGACAGGAGGCTTAGCATTGTAACTATCTTTTTCATTTGTGTGGGCCATAGTTTTTCTTGTTCTGGATCTCTCTACATTGTTAAGTGTTTGATTAGAAAATCAATAACAGAGCCGGAGCTCTGATACCAATTGAAGGTGAGAAAAACAAGAAAGGGGGGTTTGAATTGTTTTGGAAAATAAACACCTTTTTAAAATAAAAAACCACACAAGGAATTTATACTGGTTCGCTTATAACACAAAGCTATTCCAGTCCACCCGGCCAAGGTGATTTCGCCTTCAACAAGGACTTAATCCAATAATCTTGAAAGATTGTTTACAACCAACGTCTAAGAGAAAGATCTCTTAGTCCTCTCAAGCATATAGACTGCGCAGAGTCACTTGAGGAAAAATAAAACAATAGATGAAAGACAATGTAATCTAGAGTGCTTCTAAGATAAGCAAATATTACAACAGTAAGAACAAAAAGTGTTTCACGTTCTAAGCAAAAGCTTCGTGAAGATTGAGAGAATAAAACGTTTTTATGTGTGTTGATGTTTCAGTATGTTCTCTATCATCTTTCTCAATGTTGATTGCAGTCCTTTATATAGGAGTGAAGTAGTCGTTGAAATTGATGGCCAATAATTTGAATTAATGCCATAACTTATATAGCTTCTTGCCAACACTACTTTTTCTCCTCGAATGACTTCTTTCCAAATATAGTTCCTTTTCATTTGAATTTGGAGTTAACGTCTCTTTCTGTATTAGGAAATCCATTTCCAAACCTTTATTTGAAGTTAACGTTACTCTTTCTTTATTAGGAAATCCATGATCAGAGTCTTCATGTTTCTGGGAATCTTGGAATCTTGCTATCTAATCTTCTGATGTTGATCTCTTTTGAGTTCTGATGGTTTCTTCCGATAGCGCTGAGAGCTTCTGGAGTTTGACATACCGTTGTTTAGAGTCAGAACTTCTAGAGCGTACTTCTTGTTCAGATGCTTCTGATATTTTGCTGTTTTGCTCAGAGTTAGACTTTCTTGAATGTGTTTCTACTTCTGGTCTTCTGATAATTTGTATCTGATATGATTCTGTATCTGATGACGTCATCAGATCTCTTCCTTCTTTCCTTAGAACCCTGCACACTTAGAAACTTTTCGTTAGGGTGCCATTTTTGGTTTCATCCTTTGTTATCATCAAAATCATGGAATCTGTTGTAGAACAATTTTTGTTCTTACAAACTGTTCTTGTGGTCGACAACTATTTTTATCCATTGTACATAAGTCGAATTGATAATGGTCTTAAATGTCATATTCTCCAACATAGGGGATTTTAAGACTAAATTATTCTGAGTGTCGAATAGTTCCAATAATCTGTCTTTCATAATCACTGAGAAACCCTTTTCAACCATTTTTCCAACACTTAGCAGATTGCACTTTATTCCAGGTACATGGAGTACATTTTTCCTCATAGATTTTTCTCCATTGCTTCTTTGAATAACTATGTCGCCATTACGTTCTGCTTGCAATGAGATATTATCAGCAAGTTTAACCTTGCTCTTCTTCGGCTCGTCGAAATCCGCTAACCATATTTTTTGACCAGTCGTGTGATTCAAACAACATGTGTTGAGAAACCAGATCTTGGTGTCGACATGCTCATCAGCAACTGCATCCATAACCACCATGTCTTCATAATCATCTGAATTGTGGCGTCTAAGGTTTGCTCCTTCATTCTTGGCTTTCTTGTACCAACAATTATTGGCCAAGTGACACTATTTTTCACAGTTATAGTACCACACACCTTTTTTTATCTTCTTTGTATTTCTGATAGGAGTTTCCTTATCCTCTTTTCGAGGATTCATAAGCCATATCATTGACCTTATGCTTTTGAGGATTCGACCAAAACTTTTTGCTTTGAGTCTTGTTTATTTTTCCTTTGGACTTGTTGGAACCACCGTGTTTCTTCCATGTCCGAGCTTGTAGAGCTTGTATCGAATCTTGAACACCTTTCCTTTCGACAATCATCATCTCATGTGCCTCCAACAAACCAACCAAATCTTCAAATTTCGGTCTTTCAAGATTGACGAATTCTTGAATAGCAACGATAACATGATCAAAGTGAGAGGTCAATGTATGCAATACCTTATCAACTATCATCTTATCAGTTAGGGTTTCACCACAACCTTTCATTATATGAACAAACTTCTGCACCTTCGAGATATAGCCTGCAATCTTTTCTTCTTCTCCCATCTGCAATAATTCATATTGTCATCGCAACGTCTGTAGTTTGACGAATTTATCCTTTTCACCTTATTCATAATATTTGACAAGAATATCCCATGCCTCATTCACCAATTCAACTTAAGAAATCCAATCAAATTTCGTCAGGTCTACCGCTGATTGAATATAAAATTCATCCTTATAGTCTTTCTTCTTAGCCTCCTTATTCGCGACTCTCTGAGCATCAGTTGAATTCTCAACAAGATCATGGATGCCATTAGTAACCACTTCTAGGGTTTTATGAAAGCCAAACAAAGATTGCATCTGTTTCCTCCATCGGATCCAATTCTTTTTGTCAAGAATTGGAAGAGAATTCGAAATGCCATTGTTACCATTCATCTTTACAGCAAATGCGATTAACAACCTATGATCCCGAAAACACGATCGCCAACACGTGATTCTTGAAAACACGATCAAGAAACTAACCAGATCTCTAGATACCAATTTGTTAGTGCGTGAGACACTTTTAGCAAGGAGAGAAAGAAAGAGTAAAAGAGAAGTAATTGTATTATTATGATTGTTATTATTGAATGTTGTAAATACTGAATTACAACATGCATGTATTTATATACAAAGTTACTTATACTCTAAGTAACAAACTAACTGACAAACTTGGTAATTAAGTAACTAACAAACCCTAACCCTAACTAACTTGGGCTTGGGCTACAACTTGGACTATATCACAACATTCTATAGGCTTTTTGGGTTGAGATATCTCTAATTACTATTCGTTAGTTTTAAAGTATTATTTTGATCTTTGAGGGGCATAAGCCTTTTAGTTTTAACTATTTCTAGTTGTGGGATGCTAACTTTGATAGGGTGGTATTTGAGTCATGGCGGTTGGACGTATGTGAGGGTTTGATGGCATGCAATATTAAGGATAATATGAGAGCTCTTAAGGGGCCCTTAAGGTGTTGAATAAGGAGATGTTTAGGAATTTGGATTTTAAGATTAAGGTTTGTTCAAATAAGATTTTGAGTTTGGATTTGAGAGAAATTTCATAGTCTCTTCTCCAAGAGGAGATAGTTACCAGGTCTCAAGTGTGGAAGAGTGAAGTTTTCATTCTTCTTCTCTCCTTGCACATATTTTATTCTGTTGTTCCTTTCTATTATGTTGAACATATTCACATATTCTTTCTTTAGAACATATATGAATACGTTTCACTCTACTCTCACACACTTAACCCTTATGGTTATATCTTCTTTTTGAGTTTGTTTCTTTTATTTGTGTTTTCTATAAAACACTCTCTCTCTCTCTCTCTCTCTCTCTCTCTCTCTCTCTTTCTCTCTCTCTTAACCCATGTTGTGAACTTGTATCACATCTTTGTGAACACAATTATGTATTCTTCAACTCACATTCATTTTCTTTGAGAGATCTACTTGAGAGCTCTTGAGAAACACTGAATGTTTTCAATATTCTTCTTTAAATATATGTTGGGAATAAATCTGTTGAAGATTGAAACTACCCATGGTACAAGTAGATGTTGAAGTTATTTAGCTGGTGTATAATAAAGTGAGCTAAAAGCTCAGCTAGCATAAAGACGTTGAGAGGAGAAGAGCAAAGTTCATAACAGTTGGAGAGATAAGATCTTGATAACATAACTTTATGTTGATTAGATATAAAGTAGTGTATCGTTATCACGTGATCTTCTTTGGATAACTTCTTATCGAGGACTTCTTGTAGGCGTTTGTTAAAGCTTGCTCAGAGTCATTGTTATCCTTAAATTTAGCTTCCTGAATCATAGGCTTTTATAGAATTAGTTAAAGCATGATCAGAAGCTAAAGTACGTCTTCAGAACCTGGTTGGAATGAGACTTCAGAGTCTATAGTTCACAGGTTCTAAGCTTTCCTTTATCATAGTCTTAATCAGAAGTAGTATGGATGGACACTTTCAGAGTTGATGACTTCATATAGAAAAATTCCTTTGAAGCAGTATCTTCAAAATTGCTAATGAAGCTTGTTCAGGAAATGCATAGTCATTCCTTCAAAATAGAGGTTGCCTGCTTCAAACGAATCCATACTTCAGAGCTTTGTTGATCTTTATATTTCAAGTAAGCTAAGGTTCAACATCTGAAAGACTTGAGTAGACTCTTCATAGTCTGAAAGCTTGGTTCTAATCCTTGAGATTCAGAACAGATTTTCTTTCATTTAATGGTTCTTCTGAGTGATTAACTTGATTTATATCAAGGTTAATGTCTTTTGATACTGCACACTAGAACAACCATTAGTAAACCCTATTGTTCTTTAAGTACTTTGTTATCATCAAAACCTTTTAAGGGCGTGAAAAAATCTTGTTCCAACAATCTGCCCCTTTTTGATGATGACAAACAATTGGATTTAAGAACAATGGTTGATGATTTAATTAACACAGACTAACATCAAAGGCTTAGGTTTGCAAGCTCCTCCTAAGTTAGACAGTCCATTAAGGTGAGGTTTATAAGCTCCCCCTAAGTCTGATATTCTATTAAGACGAGGTTTGTAATCTCTTCTTAACTCCTTATCTATGTTAGTTGAATCCTATAATTTTAATCAACAAATTCTAATATCAGAGTCTGAGGTTTGTAAGCCCCTCCCCCTAAGTCTGATATTCCATTAAGACGAGGTTTTTAATCTCTTCTTAACTCCTTATCTATGTTAGTTGAATCCTATAATTTTAATCAACAATTTCTAATATCTGAGTCTGAGATTTGTAATCCCCCTCCCCCCACCCCCACTGAGTTTGACAAGCATTAGGTTAAGGTTTATAAGCTCTTCCTTTAGTATGACAAATCATTAAGGTAAGGTTTGTAAGCTTTCCTTAAGTCCATGTCTTAGTTTAAATAAAATTAGTCATTAAAGCTCAATAAAATAAATTACTCAAAAATATAAACAACATAAAGCTTATAACTCAGAAGTTGTTTTAGAATAAACTATTTTGTTCAAATTCTGATGCTTTAATCTCTTCTTAAATACTCTATGCATTTTCTCCCCCTTTTTCATTATTAAAAAGATTTAAGAAAGAAAGATAAGAACAATAAAACTGAGAAAAATAAAATAAAATTTAAAACAGTTTAAATGCACAAAATTTAAAGGAAGTTGAAAACATTGAAAAATGAATCTAATAACAAAAAAAAATGATTAAAAACTTTTCAAAGGCAGAAGACGTTTTAATTTTTTTTGATATCAACAGAAAAATTTGACACCAATTGAAAATTTTGAAATTAAAACTTTTTCCAAACACATAAGACAGTTTAAAACAATTTTGAAAATTTCCAAGAATCTGAAACTGCTTGAGTAGCTTTTTCTCATGGGAGCTTTTCTGTTTCACTGTTAAGTGAAATAAGCACAACCCGACTCTGATACCAATTAAAGATGAGAAAAATACACAATAAGGGGGGGGGGGGGGGGTTAATTATGTATGCCTAAAAATCTATTTTCACTTATGATTCTAGAACATCAGATTCTGAACCACGTTCAGAGTTTGATACTAGAGTGAGTAACATCAGTGAAAAGTTTACTTCCTTTTCTTAGCCTTGTTCCAAAACCTAAGGTGTCAAGCTCAGATCCCGATACAAGTAAAAGGTTAAATCTGATAAGAGTCTGACTTCAGAGTTTGTTGCATATCGGAATATAATTGCAAAAGTAAAGAAATAGACACACAATATATCATGGTTCCTCTCAACTAAGAGTAGTCAAATCCCCTTGTAGCACAAGAGCTTTTAACTATAATTAGACTGATTATAATTGCTTAAGCCAACAACTGAAGACTTCCTGCTCAAACAAACTAGAAATAGACTTCCTGCTCTACCCTCAAGCATGAGACTTCAACTCTTGAACAACCCGTTCATGACTTCCTGCTCTGCCCGCAGGCATGAGACTTCAATACTCAATCACACTGATCGAGACTTATTTTCTCTACACGCAAGCATGAGACTTCAATGCTTAATCACATTGATTGAGACTTCCTTGCTTTTCCCGTAAGCATGAGACTTCAATGTGCAATCAAACCTTGAAAGAGACTTATTTTCTCAAGCACCCAGCAAGGGACTTATTTCCTTAATCTAATAGAAAGGGACTTTGAGCACAATGGCTAGAGTCTTCATATTATCTTTAAATAAGAGTCTGATATTAACCTTGTGTTTATGTGTTTGCTGCAAAAAGGTTATACACTTTTGAGCATAATATAACTTGATGGCTCATAAGTGTGGAAGAATGAAGTTTTAATTCTTCTTCTGTCCTTACACAATTTTTGTTTAGTTTCTATGGTGGGGGTAAAAGTTTAGCCAAGAGGGCCCAGTCTTGTGATGGCTGCTACATCAAAATAATTATGTGTGAGCATTCCACAAGGAAATTATAATGTATTGGTTGAACCGTCCCAAAAGAAAATCAATGCGATTAACATGGCTGGGTTATACTTAGGGATAGTTCTAGAGATTTGGATCATGTTGAAAATACCTAGGTCTTCCCATTATTTTTGTCTTTTGTCTTGGACTTTATTGAGCCAGGCAAGATACTTTTTGCTTTTAGTAAGAGGCGCAGATTGAAAGACACGCGCATGTGTTTCCCTAAAAAATAAATCGTGGGAGCGTTCTTCAAACGTAGAAGGCATAGTTATTGGGTAACATGGGAATAAGTTTTTCACCTTCCCAGGTATTGACTTAGTTGTTGGATAGGGTTTTAGGAACACTAAAACTTTACCAAAGAGTGTAAGAGGGATGAGTACCTGTTTTTGCCAAATGGAAATTTTTTCTTTAGCCATTGGAGGTTCAGGTACGAAATCCCTTCCTTCAGCAACTTCTGTTGGAAGAATCATGAATGCCATAGGATTTTTCCCAATATCTATTTTGGAAGATGAAGTTGTTGCTTCCATTGTTGAGTTTACGGGTTTGCTGCAAAAAGAAGGTTTATCTGTGTAGAAGGATAAAGCGAAAGCGAAGAGGTTGAAGAGAGGATGTGAACCGATTATTTATATAGTCGTTCTTATTTTCAGTAATGGACACTTGGCAGACGCATGTTGACATGAAACGGCCGTGCTTCAAGAAGTGGAAAGTTGATGGGAGTGGAGGAGTTAATGAAGTGTGCAAGTGCATGATCTCGTAGAAAATATGAGCAATAATGAATTTATGATAAGATTTAATGGGAAATAACAATGTGCATTAAAGTGGCAATGATGATGATGAAGTCAGTGAAAGAAGTTTAAACAGTGTCAAAAATACATTATAAAATGCCACCTTTCTCTTTTGATTCAAAATTGAAACATAGAATTTGGGGGGCAATTTGTTATCTCAGATTTTCGACACCAGTATTAAATTTAAAAAAAATATGATAAAGATCATGTAATAATGATTTTGTTGAAAAGTCGAAATGTTCATTTATGGCCATGAAGATCTCGACGAATTTGATTTGTAGAAAAATAGTACTAATTTTGGTCAAAATTGAAATTAGACAAAGACCAGAGAGTTTATTGGTCTTGGGACTTAGTGAAATTCAGAGTTCCCAGGATGTTTACTTTACGCTGTCGAATAAGATGTAATTAGATAAGATCAAACAATTATTCAAAGACACATGGAAGCTTGTTGAAGACAAAGGTTGCATAGAGACGAAGATGTGACATATGTTGCTTAGTCGACCGTTGTAGATGGCTAACTTGAGATTAGTATATAAGTAGTATTCACTTTTTGCTTATATTTCGATTTTGATGTCAATTTTGTTTAAAACTTATGATTCATACAAATATGTCCTCGGATCTTTTCGAGTTTAATCCCTTAAGTAAAATGAAACTTATTTTTGTTTACTAAATTTCACGGTAAACAACATATAAATCGTGTTTGCATCTGATTTATGTTGTCTTTAGATTTTATTCTAAAGAGTTCATACTCATGGATTAATGTGCCTAACATTTTCGTCTTTACATCAATAGTCCCTTCATGGGTAATTTATAGGATGTCACACATTTTCTTTGTAATATCGCAGTGAAAAAATGAAAAAATTCATCAAGACCAAGAGTGGTAGTGATGATAGTTTTTTCTTTCAAACCATATTGCACATTTTTTGTATCATCTTTGGTCCAATCCTTTTCATGTTTGTTTACTTCAACACCATCGACGTCGTGTGAAGATACAAATGAGCCTTCCTTCACAACCTTCCTAATATAATGATTCGTCCCTAAACCCTAAACCATAAACCTTAAGCCCATTTTGGAAAGTTTAGATAGAAATTCGCTACCACTCATTAAGATATTGTCATGATCGATTATATAATCGACTTTTCTTCTTCCAATCGATTGGCTATAGGCCCCAATCAATTAGATAGTCAAAAAATGCTTTAAATGAATTTGACGGTTTCCTAGTCATTTTGCTAAGAGTAGAAGACATTTTTAGGTGTTTTATTATATAAGAAAGAGGATCCAAAGGCTTTTTTTTTTGTGTGTGTGTATGTGTGTTGCCTTAGTATCTTAGGAGTTACTCTCATACTTCCACAAGACTCTAGCCACTTAAACATACATGATCAGGTGAACTTTCACACTTCCTCTCTTTCATAACTCTGAGACTTTCAAGATCCTCTGCCAAATACATCGATCATGTAAGCACTTCAATGGATTCTTGAATCTCCTACTTCGCGAGGCTTGAGATGTCTATAAGTTTAGTCACCATCATCGGAGAGTTGAAAGTTTATTCCACCGACTTCATCTATCATTAATGTTGTCGTCATCAAAACTTTAAGAAGGTTCCCAATAGCAACATCAGCTTTATACCTGTAAGCACATAGATCCACAAATTTAATTCTCAAAACATCCACAAACATATCAATTTCACTTCAATCTTTCCAAATAATCTAAGGTCACCTCTAATTTATAACATAATTTACAATCATTTAATATAGGATTTATACTATTCATAATTATCTTTAATGAAGTATCAACTCACCACATTCCTCAATTTTTCTAATTTCACTACCATGTTTCGTCGAGCATCAATTTCCAATCATTTTTCTAATTTAACTATTATGCTTCATCAAACATCAATTGCCAATCATGAAATATATTTTACCTTTTTAAAAAAAAATATGTTAATGAAGTGACAACAAATATCTAAAAGTTACACATACAATTACTAAATTCAAATACGACTACAAGAAAATTGTGTTATAGTTAGGGAGTTTACGTGGGGTTAACCACCTCACTAAAAAAGATGTTTTGTATGGGGTTAATCCCATGCAAAATAGAAAACCAAAAAACAAATCTAAAAAATAATTATGAGGGTATACTCCTCGCAAAAGAGCAAAGAAATAAAAAAAACTAGTGTACCGGGGATCACCCCTCGTAACACTTGAGAAGGGAAATAACTTTTCCCAGCTTTTGCAAGGGGTAGTCCCAACTTTCCCCAGCATTTGAGTTTGTGAGGGATTCCCCCAAACAATGGGAAATAACTTTTCCCGGCTTTTCAACCAAAGGCTTATTGCTTCCAGGATTGGGATGGATGTTGCGAGGGGTAATCCCCAACAAAAGTTGATAGTTGAATTTGTGAGGGGTGCCCTCACACAATAAAGTAGCATTTCCCCAAAGCAATCAAATGGTCGGTCGGTGCAGTAAACGATGTTTATTATCGTTGCAGGTTGTAAGGGGTTACACCATGCTAAAAGTAACACATTTTAATACTTAAAGCCATATTTCTCTTCTTTCTCATTCTCAACTCACACAAAATTTGGACTTATTTCTTCCCCAACTCAAAATGCAAAATGCAAGCAAATCAAAATGCAAAAACTCAAGAAAAACAAAATTTGTTCATTTAGACAAATCAACACAAATATTTCTTCATTTTGGTCTTCTACAAGATCAGCTCCTCATCAATCTTCTCTGATTTTTATCTTCTTTCATATCAACTCTCCAATTAAGGTACACAGTTAGTTGCTTGCAATTTTTTTAAGTTAATTTTTTGTATGCATGCATTTGAATATTACTAGTTGATGAATTTGTTGTTGTAAATGCATTGTTACTGGTTGTTGTGAATGCGCTGTTGAGAATAAGTTGATTAAATATATATAGTAATGAAGAAATATAGGTTTTTTAAATAAACTATATTTCAATTTAAAAAAATAGTATATAGTTTAAAATTGTTTATATTCAGTTTTTTCAAAAAAAAACTGTATATATTTGAAAAGAAGTATTTATTTATAAATAAGAAAATTTTATTAAAATATTTTATTATGTTTATATAATTATTTTAAAATTTATCTGAAAAAATATTAATATTAGTTTAAAATTTATTTCAAATAACAAGTATACTATTTTATTATTTTTGTTTTATGTCAGTTTGTTATTAAAAGTGCGCAATCAGAGAAAGAGGTAGATAGATAGATAGATAGATAGATAGATAGATAGATAGATAGATAGAGATAGATAGATAGATAGAGAGAGTTGAATTAGGTTTTAATAATTTTCTTGTTATTTTGTTGATGTTCTATTTTTTTTCTCCAGAAATATGATGAACGTATGAACGATATTGCAGAAAAATAAAATGCAGCAATGTAAAAAAGACACAAGAATTATATTAGTTCCTCTTCTAATCAAGGGTACGTCTAGTCCCTTCACACACCGTGAAGATTTCACTATGTTAGATCTTTGTACAACCTCACACAAAGACTATCCCATAATCATCTAACACAACACACCAAACCTATGATGGACTTTAAATCTCCCCGATTTAAATGACCATTTTACAACAAATAGAAAGAGCAACACTTCGTATTTGCAAACACTTTTAGGAAGTACGCTCACTTTCTTTACAAACTATTTGTCCCCATACGCTTGGTGATCAATTACAATAATTGAACAAATTTGAATATATTAAGTTGTTCTTGAATCAATTCCAATAATCTAAAAATTGATCTTCTCTTTTAATATACAATTTAAATATAATAATATTTAATTCTCATAAATTTCTTGCAAAGATAGGACAATTTATACATGATTTTTTTTCAAGGTTTGGTATTAAAGAACCACATAAAAACATATCTGGATTGAATGTAAATTTTGAGTGAAACGGGTATTGAAAGAGGTGAATATGAGTTTTTAAAAAGTATCTCTTATATACGACATGAAACAATGTCATGAGGAGATGTAGTATGTTTGAAAATAATCCATGAAGCATTGCAATTTTTTTTGTTATTTTAAATAATGATGCAATGCAAATATTCAGATTATTGAAACAATAAAATAATGCAATGGTTGTGGAATACATTTGAAACTAAAAATGCAAAGTTCTAAGTTGATATTTAGATATCATAATGTGATATACAATTACCACATCAAAAGACACATTGGATTTTAAATTTTGAGAACTGGTATTCAGATACCATATATTGGCATTTAAATACCATATGAAAATTCTAAAAAAATTGCTACTTGTTCATCTGGTATTTGGATACCATATATTGGTATTCGAATATCATTATGCCAAATTTCTAAAAGAAACACATTTTTAAAGATGACATAATGAATAAACATGAATGGTAAATGCAATAAGGGTGTAGATGAAGTGAACCATGAATTTTCTGAGCATTCAAATGTCTTATAGTATGAATTGCAACTAGTAATTTTAGACATACTTTCATTCACTTAATTATTGAAAATCTTCACTTGATATACATGATATAACTTGGTTAAATTTCTTCTTCGAAAACTTTTGTCTTCATCATAATAACTCAAACTATTTTTTTTAATATTAGTATTAATTTAAAATTTATGTCAAATAACAAGTATACTACTCTACTCTTTTTTGTTGTATGTTAGTTTGTTAATAAATTAGTAAGTAGTATTTTACTATAAATGTACCTTATTTGTTAGTTAATATTTTTGTTATGCTTATTTTTGGATGTATGATACAACATTTTCAGGTAGACGCGGGCTGAAACCACATTTTAAGGGAGAAGTTAAAAGGTTTATCACATTTGTGTTTTCTCAAGAATGATGTCGAAGTGAAGAAGGGGTAAAATTTTTGTGTTTAAAGAGTGGTTGCAGATACATAGTTAGTGACCCAAAGGAGGTGAGTCGTCAGTTGAAAAGAGTGGCTTTTAAGAAAACTAATTGGATCTGGACATCTAATAGAGAAAAAATGCCGCATATTGGACCAGAAATAAGTACAGAGACTTCAAGCAGTTAATCACATATGCAATACAAGGAATAATTTAATATAATAGATAAAATGGTCGGTGATGCCTTTTGGGTGAATGTTGCGTATGACAAACTTCAAGATTTTGATGCGGAAGAGCTCTCGAGAAAGAAAGCGCAAAAGTTTTATCAGTTGTTGAAAGAAATAAACACATCGCTTTTGGGGGGGTCATCAGATTTTAGATTGTGAATGTGTGTGAGACTATTGGCTGCCAAGTCAAATTGGAATGTTCATGATCAGTGTTTGGATTTCTTTGCTAAAATGACATTGAATGTTACTCTTGTGAAAGAAAACACGTCTGTAAGTTATTATGATGTGAAAAGAATGGTGTAAAAGTTGGGGTTAGAAGTAAAGAAAATGATTGTTTCTTTGAAGTTTGCATGTTGTTTTGTGAAAATGAGTTTGGAACAAATGATAGGGCATTTGGGGAATTAAATTTTTGTAAGATTCCAAGGTATTTAGCTCGCAGTAAAGCCATTGATCAAAAACAAAAATGAGCGGCAGTAAAATCCATGTTCTATTTGCCAATAATACCAAGATTGAAGAGAATGTTTGCATTAATGCATAAGGCAGGCCAAATGACATGGCATCATACAAACAAAATTAGCTCAGACATGATGAGACATTCGTTCGATGGTGAAGCATGGAAACACTTTGATTGAATACATCCTGATTTTTTCACAAATCTCATAAATGTTAGGCTTGGATTATGCTCTGATGTTTTTACTCTATATATGCAAGCATCTGAATTGCCTATTCTTGTTGTTTTGTTATTGTTACCCCTTATGGTCTCCCTCCTGATATGTGCATAATAAAATCTTACATAATTTGGACATGCCTTATTCTAGGACCGCCAAGTCCAAGAGCTATAATTGATGTATGTTTACAATATTTGATTGATAATTTGAAGAGGTTATGGATTTAAGAATGGATATATGATATATCTTGTAAACAAAAATTTGTAATGTGAGATGCTTTGATGTAGAAAATTAAAGAATTTCCTACATATGAGATGTTGTTTGGTTGGTATACACATGGCAAAATAGGATGTTCACATTGCATGGGACACTCAAAAGCGTTTACTTTGAAAAGGAGAAAAAGTAATAGATATGACACCACCTCGACTGTCCCCGATTGAAGTATGGAACAAAGTTTTATGACCTACCAAAATTCACTGATTATGGAAAAGCTTGCGCAATTCCAGGATACAGGGACAATCATAATTAGACAAAAAGAAGTATTTTTGGGACCTTTCTTATTGGAAGGATAATTTGTTGCGGCATAATATTGATGTTATGCAAGAGAAGAATTTTTGTGATAATGTATTTAACATAGTGATTGATGTATAAGGCAAGATAAAAAGATAAAAAGACGGCTATAAAGGATTTACAACAATTGTGTAATAGAAAAGACTTAGAGTTAGTACCTTAACCTAATGGAAAATTATTAAAACCCAAGGCTAATTACACTCTAACTCCCCAAGAGCTAAAGTCGCCTGCCAATGGTTAAATGAGTTGAGAGTGCGTGATGGTTATTCTTCTAACTTAGTAAGGTGTGCTAACGCCAAAACATGGAAGTTACATGGAATAAAAGTTATGATTGCCATGTTTTCATGGAACGATTACTTCCGATTGCGTTCAGTTCACTATCCAACCATGTGCTTAATCCACTTACAAAAGTTAGTCAATTTTTTTATATACATTTCTGCATCAACTTTAAGATTAGACAACATCATTAAATTGAACTGAAATATTCATGTCATTCTCTGTAAGTTAGAGCAAGTCTTTTTGCCCGATTTCTTTGATTCTATGAAGCATATTCATGTGCATCTTGCATTTGAAGCTTTCCTTGCTAGACCTATTCAATATAGATGGATGTAACCATTTTAAATATTCATGGGTGATTCAAATAGATTAGTGAAAAATAAGTCAAGGGTTGAGGAATCAAAATGTGCACATTACTTGCATCGAGAAACATCACATTTTTTCTCTCATTATTTCAATCACACGATGCTGACTCTAAGAGTCATAAGGAACGAAGTTGAATTTCATGAAAGAAGTCAATTTACCTTATCAATATTTAGTCGTCCCAACCTTCCTTTAGGAAAGATAAGCGTGCACTGGCTGACTAATAAAGAAATACAGTATGCTTATGTTCATGTGTTGATTAATTGTGTTGAAGTTAAACCCTATCTTAAGCAAGTACATCAAAGTCAATATTTGTTTTGACCTGCTTTGATATAATCCTCGTTGCCTTCTAACTTATACTTTATTTCTATATAGGGAATTCAATACCTATTATTTTCAAAACACTGGTGAACAAGCATCGACTAGTTACATACATGCCAATTTTTCAGCATAGATCAAGCAATAATTATCATCCATTATTGCTTCAACTCCAGAAATACTCCATTAATTTGAGGCTGCACACCAAGATGATGAGATTTCACCAATTAATGAGTCAAATTGTCATCTCTAAGAAATACGAACAAAGAGGATGTCTCAAATGATTTAGCATATGGTATTTATTTTGGATTTTATATTTGTACTATTTCTTTTAATTGTGAAATATTTATTTTTAAATTTCTATAACTAAAATTTATATAACTAAATGTTTACAAGGTACGAAACCATATTTACAAACTAACAATATTATATTTACCATTGAATTACTAAGCTTTTACGATCTTTATTTTTATATGCATTGATTGAATAATATGCATGGAACCTTGCACATGCCAACCCCATATGTGGCACATATGGAGTGACAATGATTCTAAAAATACATTTAATGTCAGTTTTGTACTATATACGGTATCCAAACCAATTACACAACTCTTTTGTTTGTCTGGTAAACGTGGAAGAATGAGGTAGAATCATCATCATCAATCATGAATCACTAATGTAGGATAAAAAGAAGAAAGTGTTCAACAATATAACACACACATGTATGAGTCTAGACATGAAACTTGACGTGACAAATCATGCATCACTCTAGACATGATTTATCATGTTACCAAAATTTAACATGATAGCACCATCATAGAAAGAGTGTGTACGTGTCATCCTATGTGAACTTGGCACATTCAAGTGGTCGGAATCCATTCATGATTCATCATAGGCACACTTACCAATGATACAAGACAAAAAGTTGGTTAATTTTCACAATTATACCATTTTTTTCAATTTAAATTTCAAAATATCAATCTTTTCCATAATTCTTAAAATATCATTTTTTTATAAAATAAACCTTTTTAATTGAACCCATCAATTGAATTGGGGATCTATGTTTTTTTTTAGATATATGTTATTTTTCGGATTTTCTTGCAAATCTTTTTTTATAGAATTACTTGTGGATTTTTCCAAAATATAGTTTTGTAAAATAGGATTTTTGTTAAAATTAGTAAGAAGTTTTATAAAAAATAATTTTTCACAGAAAAATCTATAGAAAATTAAGTAGAAGTAAATTTTCACAAGAAAATAAAACATAATTAAAAAATAAAGTAGGAGATTTGCTAATTCAATTGGTGGGTGCACTTTCAAATAATTTTTTTAAAGATACTTTGAGATTTATGGAAGAAACTGTAGTAGGTTGACATTTAAAATGAAAATGTTGAGAATGTATCAAGTGTGAGTAGTGTGGGCAATAGTCTCATATTGGTTGGAAATGTGGAGACTTGAACATTTATAAGTGAGAGAATCTACACATCTATAACCTTAAGGTTTTAAGTGAATATGTTGTGTGTCTCTCACAAATGTGCTTCTCAAAAAAAAAAATCCCACAATGTTCAATGCTCCCTAGTTAACCCCCCCCCCCCCCCCCCAACAAATGGTATCATGAGTCTTTGGTTTGAGAAAGGGACCGACTTACTTGTATCAAAAGTCAACGGCGCCACAAGGGTGGTGAATAAGAAACGTTCCGTTGAAGAGTGTCAACGGCGTCAGAGTGGTGAATAAGAATGTTCAGTGCGATGCAATAGTTTGTGGAAGTAAAAAAAGAGCTTCCATTTGAGGGGGAGCATTGTGGACTCACACTTGAGGGGGAGTGTTGAGAATGTATCAAGTGTGAGTAGTGTGGTAATAGTCCAACATTGATTGAAAATATGGAGACTTGAGCATTTATAAGTGAGAGAACCCACCCACATATAACCTTAAGGTTTTTGGTTAATATGTGTGTCTCTCACAAATGTGTTTCTCTAAAAAGAAGAAGTCACACAATGTTCAATGCTCTCTAGTGAAAAAACTCCCCCAACAAATGGTATCACGAGCCTTGATGGAAAATTAAGATACAATAACAGATCAATACATGGCAGATATAAAATTTCTCAAACTTGTATGAATCTTGAAGATAAATAACAAATATAAGACGATAAATCGAACAAATAAAGACACAAAAGAACATTGATATTTTTAACATAGAAATCCTTCAATATGAGAGTAAAAACCACGATGCAATTTTGTTCGATTGTAGTATGAGTGCTATCGTGGATAAGTATTTATTTATCGTCTTCACAAGGATTAGTGCGATATCAATGTCGTTGAACAGTTACTATGATTTTAATCTTATGTTTGCAACATTTATTTTAAAACTATGCTATGTAAAACGGATAACAAAAAAATAAAGTTTCAGAGAGGTTATAACTTGTCAGGATTGAATTTCATATATCGATCAAATACGTAATTTACCAATCAGTTGTACACAACCATAAACATTTGTCAATATCATCATATATCACTCACAAAAGAGTTCATGTCTAAACTTCCAATGGATTTATACCTCATTGTTTAATCGATGATCTCTCAGTCTATTAAACAATACAGAGTATTAAGAATCGATACTCACAGTGAATGTTAAACCTAAATCTATGTCTATAATTTAGAATCTAACATAATCTTTATCCTAGATCTATATTTGAAGAGTACTTCTCACTAACAGTTCAAATCGTAAGATAAATATGTAAACAAGAATAACATCAATAGAGATTCTTGAATAGATTATATACAACACCATGATTAATAAAAATACATACTATAACAATAAAACTACATCCAATCTTAACAAGAGAGGGATTTAGCTACACATAGTTGCTAGATAAAAAGAGAAAAAAGGAGGAACAAGCACCCAACGCGATTTCCCAATGATAAAAGCGAATACAACTTCAGATCTTCAAGAAGCACCATCCACTTATTGTTTTCTAAGCCCCACTCTCTTCAAAAATGGTTTATTTTGGCTATTCCAAGAGAGCTCAAGAAAAATTAGAGATAAAACCAGAGAGAGGACCCAAAAATCTGATTTGGACCTATTTATACAAAGTTGAGAACTTACTGTCTCGCCCGAGGAACTCATCCTCGCCCGACGAAAGTTGCTTTTTGGCCCAGCTGACAATTAGAGCGCATCAAACCGTCACCAGCAAAAATATCTTCTCTTGTTCGGTGACCAAGGCCTCGCCCGACGAACTCAAAATCACAAGCCCTCGTTGGGTGACCAAGGCAAGATTTGCCACTGGACTTCATTTCTATGGTCTCACCCCGAGCTCGCCAAAGCTTGCCCGACGAGCTCGCTTTTCCTTCGCCAGGTCTCGCCCGACGAGCATGCTGAAATTTTTCCCTTCTTAGCTTTGTTCCTCCTTCTTTGTCTTTTGTCTTTTTCTATAGATTCATACAATAATTCCTGCACACTAATACACATACCAAGAATACCAAAGCTAATTGTAATTTATATGACATTTGGTGGCAAACATGGGGAATTCAACAACGAAACCGCAAAATAGAGCTTAAAAATGCCAAACTTTTATGTACAAAAATAGCCAAAATTTGCACTTATTAGTTCATAAACTAGTGCTGACAACCGCTCAAAGCAAACTAACTTACAAATAAGAATAAAAAAGCTAAAAAAATTCCAAAACTTGTAGCTTCAATGCGAAACATATAACTCTCACTCAAACATTTTTTTGAAATTCAGAACAGTAAAAATTGGATACATGTGTTATAAACCTACCCTCCAAGTTTGAGCTCAACCCGACAGTTAATGAATCAGTGATCGCCGATTTAGTGAGACTGGTTGCAAAAAAACGAGAATGAGTTTCTCTCATTCTCTCTCTCTTTTGAATCCTTATTTTCTCTCTATCTATATCAACCCTAAATTGACCCTCTCCACTTAAATAAGTGGGACAAATGGGCTAATCATATTTGAGTCTTTCTCCACATAGTAAGGGGGCCTAAGCCCAACAGGAATGCCTTTTGAATATCCCTAATCTAGACTTTGGCCAATGGCGAAGGGTGAATGCTCAAGGACAACCATTCGTTCCCTTGATAAAGACACGTGGAGTGAGGCCCTCCTGCTATTATAGGTTGCTTTTATTCTCTATTTTTCCTATTGGAAGTGACGTTCTTTGTTTTTCAGTGGCTTTATAAGTGCTTTAATTTTCTTACTTCATAGTATTTCCACTTGGAAAGGATTTGGAATTTTAAAGAGTTTTGCTCGATCATCACGAGGTGACAATAAACACAAGAAACTGGGGGTTTGAATTGGGTTTCTAAAAATGAAATCTTTTTCAATCTAACATAACAAGCAGAAAACAAAGAACAAAAATAATGAAACAATTATTTTTATCTTGGTTCGCTGTTAACTAAGTTACCTCCAGTCTACCCACAAGGTGATTTTTCCTTATCAACAAGGACTTAACCCACTATAACCAAACTGATTACAACACAAATACCTACAGTCAATGTTTTCTTGAGTATTCTAACTAAACCCTAGTCACTCAAGCAAAATACAATCAGACAGATTAAAATACAAAGGTGTGTTTACAAAGTGCTTCTCAAAAAGCAGAATACACAAATGAATACAAGTTTCTCACACAAAATATATTCTATGAAGAGTATGAACATAATTTTTAGTGTGTGTTTTCTTTTCTCTCAAAATATTTCACAAGTGCACTGTTCACACAGATGATGAATTCTTAGAATGTGTAGCGTAGCGTTGCGTAGTACTGTTTCATTCTTCCAAGACTCCTTTATATATGCAATGAAGAGTTCCGTTGGAGGATATAGTTGGAATACTAAAATGCAAGTGTATCCTTGCATAACGGTTTATGAAAATGGGAGGAAAAATGGTACAATAGTATAATCCTTAGTCCATAAAATCAGTGAGTGGAAGGAATATTTGATCTTGTACAGTGTACTATTTTCCTTACGTAAAACATTTTGATCTTATCTTCAATATTCAGGGGCTTCAAATAGTTAGGTGATGAAGCATTCATAAGAGAAGATTAAGAATCTAGTTGAGAGAAACTTCAGAACCTTGGTCTTCAGAGTCTTGACACAATTCATCAGAACCTGGTCTTCAGAGTCTGGTGACACAGTTCTGAGTGTTGAGAGAGCAGGGCTTCAGAACATATCAGTGTCAGAAGCATCAAAGTTACAAAGCTTTGGACGAGCGTTGAGTTATAAGCGTTGAAGTACAAAATCCAGTGGTTCATTATCTTGTAAACCACGTATCTCAGAGTTAGGGTGCAATAGGTTCAGAATATGATGACATCACATGTCATTTATTAAGAGTCAGAATTTAAGTCTAGTATCTGCACACTAAACAAGTTGATTAGGGTACAAAATTATTCTTTAAGATTCTATGAATTGTTATCATCAAAACATAAGGCTAGATGCATAATCAAATCTTGTTCTTACACATCATGCGTGAAATATAATATGGATTTTGAAAGGGTGGAAAACCCATCCTTGCTTAAAGTAATGTGTGATTGAACAAAAAATTACGAGAATATATAAAAGTTACATTGTTTGGCATTGGAAATTGCTTCCTTTGCTATTTTTCGACATCACTACTTGGTATTATCATGGTCTTTTGACCCTCTTACACCATTTTTTAGTATGGCTCATATATATCTCAAATTAATGATAGTTTGTTTGGTTTCATTTGTTTTCCCTTCAATGAATATGGGTACATATCACTTATCATTTGGCATCTATTTTTTCAGGTTGTTCTAGTCCTCATGGAGTAAGATTCATTTCCCATTGTTATCAATCTTCAATTGGTGGGATTAACGAATGCTAAGAAATACGTCATGCATGCCTCAAAATATGTTTCCACTGTGGCCATTACATCCTGATTGGCATGGTACATCAACTTAAAATGGATCGCTGATGAAACAACCTCAAGTGTGACCAAAGTGATATAACATATTATGCAATTGTAAATTGACTTGTAGATTATTAGAAAAAAATGTGTCTTGTTTGTCTCCCTCGCTTCTTACTTTCCAAGGGATACCATCAGCTCGATATGTACCCTGGGGATTTATTGTTGACTCATTGAATCCTTGAAGGTCACTTCCTCGATAAGGGATGGGATTTTCACAGGTTAGATGCAAGATCTCCAAGAGCTTGGTGGATATTATGTCGCACGAGCTTCCCTAGTCTATTAGGACCTTTTGGACGTCGTAGTTGGACCTCTAGACCTTACTAGTAACATAACATGGGAATTAGGTATTCAATTGATAAACTCCCTGTCATTAAATGAAATCGGTGGCTGAAATTTGTTAGGTGGTTTTTGTAACACCCTTCTAAAATACCCCAATTATTTAATTAAAAATAATAAACATATAACAATCAGAGTAATTATGCCATTCAAGGGTGTCACACAATTATTCACACCATTCAGCAATATAACAGTCATGCTCTTTTATTAATCCAAAACATAAATATTTGCATAAAACGCAGCGGATAGAGATCTCCTCAATCATGTAAAACATGTAACATTCACATGTAAATTATTCAACAATATAAAACATCCCATCCCGATGTTACACCTATCAGAGCACGACCCACTAAGGAGACTACACTAGACTCCAAGCATTCGCTTCTACTCAACTCATTTCTCGTTACCTGAAAAATAGTTGTAAGGGTGAGTTCCTCAATCAATATAATAAGCATTATGAAACATCATGTAATGCTAAGTAAATAACACATTAATCACCCTAATCACAACATACAATCAGTAACGGCACATCAGCTCGACATCATACTCACACCAACATAAATCACAAGTATAATCTCAAATCATACTCCAAAACATCACAAACACACGTATAATATTGGAATACATCCATTCATATTATACGCCATACATACATTATGCAATGAGACTCCACACATGCGGTACCGACTATTCGTGAACATATAGTTCAACTTCACCGACCAATCCAGGTACGGCTACCAAGCTCACTAGTCCCACTCATTTGAGACCTAGTGACTCACATCACTAATTCCTCACTATGGGAATTAGCTACCACCCCAAGGGCCATGCTATGCACGCTAACTCACCTAGCATGCAAACACCAACAACAGTCCAAAATGACTAACATCACCAATTCCTCACCACGGGAATTAGCTACCACCATAAAGGCCACAATATGCATGCTAATCACCTAGCAATGCAACATCCACAACAATTCAAGAATAGACATATGCTCACACTCTAAGCCATAAAACAGTCTATTCACAAATGCATACACAACTGATACATTCATAGCATTCTGCATACGATCATACATTCCTCAACACATGTATCAAAACATTATATCATGTCAAATAATTAATCACAGTATTAGCACACTCTACTAATACCTATACTGCTCAAAACAGCGGGATATAATCCCTATTACATCATACGCCAACATAGGCTAACTCTCAATTATGTACACAACATTAAAAAGCCAATTTTCCACTCTGCAACAGTGTTAACCGGTTAACGCCCTGGGTTAACCGGTTAACGCAGGCAAAAACATATTTTCTGGCAAAACGTAACAGTGTTAACCGGTTAACGCCCTGGGTTAACCGGTTAACGCAGGCAAAACAGTACATTTTCACAATTATAACAGTGTTAACCGGTTAACACCCTGGGTTAACCGGTTAACGCAGACAAAACAGCAGTTCCTGCGCTAACACAAGGCAGAATGCAGAATTCTCCGCATTTTCCGCCGTTGGAGGACTTCCGGACCTCCGATTCCGATTCCGTAAAAAGCCATACGTTCGGAATTTCACCACTAACCCAAACACAGATTCAATTACAGTCTAAATACAATTTATCCAATCCAATTCTTCAGCATCAACAATCCCAACTAGGGTCAAATTAACGGCTTATCACTACCCATCACATATTATCCCATAATACCCATTAATCGAGATAAACCCCCCTTACCTGATTAATCCGGCAAATCTTTGAGCTCCAAGCTTTTCTCTCTTCAACCTTCAGCCCTTTCTCTGTCTCTTTGCCCTTTTCCTCTTTCACGATCGTTTCTCTGTTTTTCACGTAAAACCTTATTTTCCAAAAATGAACTCTTTTCTCTTATTTCCAACTTATATATTTTCCAAATAATAATAATAATAATAATCCAATAATAATAATAATAAAATTTCCAATTATTTAATTAAATTAATAAATAAATTATTAACTCAATTTAAATAATTATTTTATTATTATCGGGGTGTTACAGTTTTGGATATGGTTTATGTTTCTTCAACTCATCTCCATAGCTCCCTCTTAACCGAATTAAATGAGGTCTCCTCATGACTGAGAAAACCTCCTGAAAGAACTCATGTGGTTCTTAATGAGTTCCATTCTAGTGATGCTACAACATATGTGACCTAACCTCTCTCGTGTAATGATATCATTTCATGCTCTACTCTAGCGTTAATGGAAAGGTCCTTATAGGATCATGGAGGTTTTCCCATTCACTTAAAGTTCATTATAATAAAGAGTTTATCTCATTGCTAAAAGTTACTTCAAAGAAAGTATATGCCAATAGCAACTCTTTTTCTCCTCCTTGTCAGTTTTTTTCTTCTTTTTGGGCAACTTGGGCCACTTTTCCCATTTTCTTCCATGATATTTTTTCTCCAAATCTTATTTCTCTCGACACATGTTTCTCTTAGTTGGAAAATCTCGACAATATTGTTTTACCTATTAGGTGATCTACCATAGCATTCAATTGTATGTAGCCATCAATATTATAGTTGTTGCTTTTATGGGAGCAACAATACCAGGATTTATCAACACAAGGATGCCCCGAAATTTGTTTTGGAATTTCTTTTTCTTCCCCCCGAAACTTAGTGTTGACGCACTCTTGCAGAATTTGTTCCTTATAACCATTTAGGTGTGTGTTGTCATGATACTTAGAATGAGTCATCCTCTATTCTCTCAGCCGGATTAAGTATCCTTATTTATATTTCTTTCATTCCTTCGTTCCATAGTATGCCTCGATTTTTCAAAAGCTTGTTTACCTTATCTGTTTTTCTCAAAACTCCCTCTATATATTTCTTTTCTTGTGACTAATTTCTCCTCATACGACATGTATTTTCCTGCTCTCTCTCCAGTAGACTATTGAAAGTTTTTAGGGCTCTGATATTGATGCTTAAAGTGAACTTGGAACCTAGTTGGACTGTGAGGCTCAACAAATACTTCTTCATTTCAATGTTGACATTTTTTTACCAGAATGAACTCCTTGTTAAATCTCTTGATGTAAGATAGCATAGGTTCATCCTTCTCCTTCCCAATCGAGCCCAAACTTTTTACCGATTTTGGTTATCTCTACAATGTTATAAAATGAGCGATAAACTGCTTGTCAAGCTCTCCCATGAGCCGGTAGATTCTTTTATAAATCCTCTGGATCGTATAATTACTCCAAATTTTAAAGTTATAATGAATAACTTTCACTTTTCATAACCTCTCTCTCCCTTAAAATTGAAGAAAATGTTGACTAGCTCCACATGTTCATTTAGATCAATTGCTCAATTGTAATTCCTCATTCCCAACAATTTCTCGAGCTCCCTACATATAGGAAACTCGTTTATTCCTCTGGTGAAGGAATTTATGAAAGGAATATCTCTATCTCCTTTAGAAATATGGGATGAAGAAGAAAGCGAGGTTTGGCGATGATGATGATGATGATGATGATGGTGTCTCATATCTAGAGGTGGAATACCTCTAGGGATTATGATTTTTTTCCTCATATGGCCTCGTAGTCGGTGATGTCTAGATGATCCTACATGATATTTGTTGTGACTCATTAATATTACATCATCAGTTTAAGTTAAGCCTTTTGCAAGCCTGAGTGGTGTATGTTGGTCTGGATTGATTATTTCGTCTCCCCGGAGTCATTTGATTTTCTATTATAACTTCCCTGATTTCCTTTCGACCACCATCAGAAGGTCCCTAAGTAATGTGTTTGTTTCATTGGTAGCTACAGGTTCCACCAAAACTGATATGTGTGGTGTGATATCGTCTTTTTATGGATTGAGATGTGGTAGCAGATAGGCATGTCAACGGGGTGGGACGGGATACCTCCCCAGGCCAAAAATCGAATCCCAAAACAATCTCAGTTTCCCTCCCCACGAGGATGGATAATTAAAACCCAAATCCGTCCAAAACGGGTTCGGGTTGGGTTTTGGTATCCCCACCCCGTCACCATTTGTTTTGTAAAATCATTTTTTAAATAAAAATATTTATTTTTCCCATATCAAATTATATTTCAAATAATAAAATATAAAAATATCAAAAAAATTCATGCAAACATTTCAATATTTTAAATAATAAATACATATCAAAATATCAAAACATTAACCACATATTTAATATTCTAAGTTATCAAAACGAAAATAATAAAATAAATGGAACGGGTTCGGAGTGGGTACTAGTGTCCTCATTACCGGACTTGTCCCCTTATTTTATAATCAGGGAAAACCCAAACCCGAACCCAAACTCGGTTAGAGCAGGTTTTCCCATGGGTATGAGCTATGTTGCCATAACTAGTAGCAAAGTTTTGTTTATTGGTATGGATATCACTAGAGGTGGTACATCTTCAAGATGTGAAGGAGAAGGGGATCACTTCAATCAAAAGTGGTGGTGGGATAAAAGTTTGTTGGTACGAGGAGGCACTATGAGTCCATCATCACCAGGGTCATGGTTAACCTAGATGACCTCGCAAGTTACAAATTGTCAGGTACAAGTGGAGTTATGAGTGGTTCAGTTTTCCGCAGCTTGATAAGTTATTATTTAATTATACTTTTAGCTTATTTTCTTTCCGCTTTCTTGTGCGTTTTCATTGTTTTAGTTCAATTTTATGCACTTTTATGTTCTTTTGATGTTTTCAGGAAATAAGAGAGAAATAGATCCAACTGAAGTGAAAAAGACCAAGGATCGTGCGAAAAGGAAGACTCCCCATACAAAATACCCACGCCCAACACGGTTGGGTCGTGTCAGCTGACATGGGAAATGTTGACCCAAAGTTGCTACACCATACAAAGAAGCCATGGGCAACACAGGATGGTTGTGTCCTCTGACACAGGTCGTGTTGCCTGACCCATGTTGCACCCATCGACGGTTACAAAATCAAGAGATTTTTAGGCATTTTTGTGACTTTTAGATATCTGAAACTTCCCAATACTTAATGTTAATAGGTCTTAATGATTGTGCATAAAATTATGAGTGATAATGAGTGATTAATTGATAGTTTTTGTATAAGTAGTGCACTTGAGCTTGAGGAAAAGGGAGACTTGTTACTGACACTTACTTTGTAACTTTTATCTTTGGTTCTCTTGCTTTCCTCTATATTTCCTCTGCAACATTGTTGTATTTCTATGTATTTATTTATTTCAATCCAACTTTCTCGTATTTTGGTTCTTTATTTGTAACTTCTTTATTTTATTTACTTTGCATGCTATGTCTTTTACTTTCTTAATAGTTGTTTGCCTCACCATGAATGAGTAGTTTTATAAGGACAAGGGGCCGTGAAAGTCTATCTCATTAAGATCTTCAATTGATTTATCCCAACATGATCTATGATAATTATAGGTATTTTTATTTTAGAACCTGAAATCTTAAAAATATTCGTGTTAGACGCGAAAGAAAAAGCGACCCAGGTACGACCGTAGTCCGAAAGGATATGATTCGATATCGAACCATAAATTTCTAAACAATCGTGTAGCGAGACATTTTTCGTGACAAGGTGACTCGCTCTCGATTGAGAAAGTCACTTAGCCGTGCCAGAAACACGTCTATATATGCATGCCACGAAAGTGGATGTCGTACATATTTATATATTTTTCTATAAATTGCTTAGATATTCTCATGTTCAAATTTGGATAATCAATAGGGTGACTCTAGATAGATGATCATGACCCCATGTCCTGTTTTTATTATTTGTTAATTTTACTTCACTTTGCACTGAATCACCACACTTTTCGATCGATTTAGCTACATGTTATTAGGATAAAAATCAATGCTCAAAATCATTTCCTTGTGGATCAATATCTGTAATTAATATTTCGCATTGTTGTGCACTTGCTGCCTTGTGCATCACAGTTCACCATTCTAACATTGAGTAATATGTTGAACTCTTGATAAACATTCCCAGAGACGACAACAATGATATCGTCTGATCACAATGGTTTACACTGGTAAGAGGTGAGTCAGATCTTGGGTGATTTCTGGGAATTTGATGGTGTATTCCGAGATTGGTCTGACATTGAGGGGGTGATACCTACAAACACTCTAATTATCAAATTAGGAATATCATATGTTAGAGGCCTTTAGAGATAGAAATTGTGAGTACCTCAATATGGTGTCTTCCATCTCCTTTTATAGTAATATCCCATGGTTTCAGAGACCTAGACCATCACTGTCAGAATAGGCGTTCAAAGAGACAGTTGTTAGAATAATATTTGTTATGTAATTTGACAGTTCACCTTCAATCATTTTCCTTGATCAAGTGCTTTCCTAAGGCATATTCATGTTTGTTCCTGAGGTACTAGAATTTTATTTGGACCCATAGTTCGAGAAGTGACATCATCGATTTGACATCACATATCACTCATTAGAATCTTTCTTGCTCTTGATCAGACGACTTGTGATCCTTAAAAAGTTGTAGCGTTTTAAGAGGATTTCATATTTGAATTTGATTATGACTATTTTTGGGCCTTGTGTCAATGCCAGAACAATACTAAATTTATAATTTATGTAAGGATTCCAATTATAGATAAGATGAACATTTTAAGAAAATCTAAAAAAATAAAATATTTGAATTGTGTTATTCAAGAATGACTGTTTTAAACTCGCACAATTCAAATATTTGTTTTCTTTGAGAGATAATAACTATTATTTTTATACTAATTCACCATTTAAATAGGTGTTACATCTAGTCTTCCCCACTAACGGAAGATTTAATTCTCTATAAGTTATAACCAAGATTTTTAGAAGTTCTTAACCGCCACTTCGTGAAGAGATAAAAACAATTTTAAAAATGTAGAATTAATTTTAGAATGATTTTAAAATATTTGATTTTTTTAAAGTAGAATTGATTATGTTTACTGAATTATTTTACTTCAAATTAAAATTTGTAGCTTTTGAATTTAAGTGTGACTTTTATATTAAAATTATATTGTTAATTTTACATAAAATTATCCAAAAATAAATTAATTTATATTAAATTTATTTTTAACTAAAATCAATTTTATATAATTAATACCCTCAAAATCAAATTTTTCACCTCAAAACAGAAAATACACTTAAGCATTTTGTATTATTTAACAAAACTCTATTAGACTCTCTGAATTTTCAAAACCACTTGAGTACTTTTATGGTTTATCAAATAGTAAAGATCATATAATATATTACTAAATCCAAAACATATATATTATTACTTTTAGGTATATATACTATAAGATAATCTATTATTATGAATTTTCTTATGATATTTTTCAGTGAAGCATTTAATTAAAATGTTAGTGGAATAATTGTTCTTCTTGTATTATATCTTAAAAATATCAACCATAGATATTGTGCAGAGACTAACTTAGCCTTTTTACAAAACATGCATACATAACGAACTACAACTACCTCCCATTGTAAATCCAACAAGCGAAGAATGTTTATAACCAAAGGTTACCCCTATTTATTTTTATAGACACCATTTTTAATCACTTGAAAAACCGCCATATAATGAACATTCAACTTTATTGAAGAATCTCCAATTCTCTAAACATATGTCAAACCTTCATAAACTCCTCATAACTCGGCTACATAGGCACTGCATGAACCCAACGACTTAGCAAAACCACTTATCAGTGGCTTCTACTATTCATGACATTGCCTTCACACCCCACTTTATTGTTGTCCTTGTGCACACCATCCATATTAAGTTTAATTATCCCTTCTGGAGAAAAATTCCACTCAATCCAATGGTGAGCTCGAGGTCTATCAATAATTACTATTATTAGACCGTTTTGCACTATAGTAATCACTTGTGAATTGCACAAAATGGAAACCCGAGTTATTAAGACGTTGGTAAGAGTCTTCATTTTTATCTTTATATAGTTATTCTAACTAAACTAATTACACACTTTCAACTAACTTGTAATTAACATTAACCAACTCGCCACTATTGTTAGTTGTATAAATTGCAATGGTGGTAAAATTGTGCCAATAGAAATACAAAAGTGGTGAGTAAATATTATCTATTTATAGAGATTATTTTAACTTCTATAAAGTTAAGATAATCATACTTGCGATTAGATAAATGACTAACGTAAAGTAAATTACAGAGCTGTGCATAATGTAATTTTGATTGAAAGAATAATTGTAAGACTATTTAACTAAACTAAACATTGAAAAAATATAATAATATACGATTAAGTCACCTTTTGAATTCTTTAACCTTTTCACTCACAGAATTTTTGCTAGAACCATTAATGAGTTTTCTTATATTACTACTATTTTTACAAAATAGTTACGCGTAATTTCTTGTCACATAACCTTCTTTGTCTTGAGAGAAGTTGCAACCCACGATGATTTGATCAAATGTAAAATAACTATCACTATGCCAAAAACTGGAATAGACAGCGCATCTTAGAGGGCGCTTTATTAGAGAAGCGCACTCTAAAGTGAAGAGAAAAAATAAGGAGCGAACAATTGGAATAGACATCGCACTTTAGAGGGCGCTTTTGTAACAAAGCGCCCTCTAAAGTGAAGCGAAAAAATAATGAGGAAATGGAGGGACACCAATAGAGGGCGCGTTTATGAAAGCGCCCTCTAAGGGTACCCTTAGAGGGCGCTTTTAAAAAAGCGCTCTCTAAGTCCATGTACATTTCCAGTTTATAAGGCGATTTTGGAAAGCCTTAGAGAGCGCTTTCAGAAGCGCCCTCTTAGGCCCCCTTTAGAGGGCGCTTTCTTAAAGAAGCGCACTCTAAAGTGAAGAGAAAAAATAAGGAGCGAACAATTGGAATAGACAGCGCACTTTAGAGGGCGCTTTTGTAACAAAGCGCCCTCTAAAGTGAAGCGAAAAAATAATGAGGAAATGGAGGGACACCAATAGAGGGCGCGTTTATGAAAGCGCCCTCTAAGGGTACCCTTAGAGGGCGCTTTTAAAAAAGCGCTCTCTAAGTCCATGTACATTTTCAGTTTATAAGGCGCTTTTGGAAAGCCTTAGAGAGCGCTTTCAGAAGCGCCCTCTTAGGCCCCCTTTAGAGGACGCTTTTTTTACAAAAGCGCCCTCTAAGGCCCCCTTTAGTAAACATTAAAATTATAACATATACTGCATGTCTCTTTATTTTCCCTCTCTATATGCTATTTCGTTTACGTAACTGGGTTTTCTCTCTACTGCGATTACTCTCGTCCTCCGTTCGTTCTCCCTCCCTCACCGTCGTCGTCGCCGTCGCCTTTTTCTGCTGCTGCGTTCACGTTCACTGAGTTATCTGCGTCCACCGTCGCTGTTCACTTTCTTCTCCATCGTTACCGTCACCTTGAAGGTATTTCTCTTCTCCATCGTTACCGTTCACTTTCTTCAGGTGTTTGATTAGGGCATTTTCTAAACTGAGTTTTACATTTTGTGCATTATGTTGATTAATGTTGTTTAGGGCAAACAAGCACTATATGGTGTTCATGAGCACCTTGTTGTAAGGTTTTTTATTTCTGATTGAAAACTGATGTCATTTGGAGTGTGTTTGAGCTTGTGCTTGGAAGTTTGATGATTATGGATGCAAGTTTGTTCATGTTCCAAACACCATAAGTTTGCATTGGTCTTTTGTATGCAGTAGGTGTGTGTGAGTTTGTATTCAATAATGATGAAAAAAAGAGAGAGTTTAGATTGTTGTAACATGAGAGAAATGGAAGGTATATGAATGTGTTTTTTGTGTAGCTTCACGAATATGGTCATTGTCTTACTTGGGTCTTATTGAATCATTTCTATATTACAGATAAAATGGCTAACCAAGACGATACCCATGACGCGAGTGGATCACATAACAATGTTGAAAAAGAAATCAAACGAGGATTGACTGTTATGAAGTCAATCATTCGTGCAAGAGACAAGGGTGAAAAATTCGAAGTACATTGGAGTGCTGAAGACCAACTAATTGAGCCTAACGGTTCAATGTTGGCAAGTTACATTGGTTCCCTTGTTCGACAACATATTCCGATTACATGTGATAATTGGAGAAGTCCGGAATTGAAGGTTGGCAAAGAAAAAATATGGTCCGAGATACAGGTACTTACCATGTATTATTATATGTTTTTTTTGTTGACTATTTGTTGACCATATATTGTTATAATATTACTTATAATAACACACTCCATTTGTATGTTTTTTAGAGATCCTTTCACATCGATGAAAACCGGCAAAAATATTGTATTCAATTGGCCGGAAAAAGACTCTGAGGATTTCGATCCTTTTTGTCCAACAAATTTCTCAAGGATGAGGAAGGAAACTTTGTTGAAGCAGAACGGCCAATGAAGTATGCGGAGATTATTTCAGCCGAAGAATGAGATAACTTTGTCGCCAAACGAAGAAACGAAAAATTCCATGTAATGTCTATTAATTATGGTATTATACAATTGTTAAGTTACTTGGTTCTAATATGCCTTAAACTTTTTTATCCAGGAAGTAAGCGACAAAAATCGGAAAAGGGCATCAAAACCCGCGTATCCGTACAAAAAAGGGCGTACGGGATATGCACGGTTACAACAAAGAATTGTGAGTATATTCAAATGCTATGAGCTTATACATTGTCACAATATGTTATAATTGATGATCTTATAATCTGATTCAATTTGTAGCTAGCCGAGGAGAAAAGTGACGCAACATCTCTTCCGGAGCACGTATTATGGAAGGCTGCTCGGGTTGGGAAGGATGGGGTTGTCGTTGAAGCGGTTCAAAATGTTTATGACGAATGTGTAAGTATATGTAATATTATTTCTTTAATTATATCAAAAAATTTGTTAGACATATAATTCATTTTTAATCTCCTCTAATAATATTTCAGGAGACTTTATCTCAAACCTTACCTTCAACCGAGGTCCAGGATTGCAGGAGCGTACTTAGTCGAGTACTAAATGTTCCTGAGTATTCCGGTCGTGTGAGGGGTAAGGGTTTTGGTGTGACTCCGTCGCCATTTTATAAAAAACCAAAAACAAAAAATCCTACCAACAAAGAGGTGATGGAGACCTTGGCGGAGTTAAGGGCACAAGTACTCGAACTGCAAAAGGAGAATGCAAGGTATAGAGAGGAAATGTGCGGTTCCGAGGCAAAAGATACTAGTGACCGAGCTAGTATCAATTGTCAACCGAAATTTCCCGAGGTAATTATATATGTTATTATGAAATTAAAATAGCACTTTTTTACTTGACACATATACACGTTAACAATAACATTTATTATTGGTTTAGGGCATTACACCTTGTCAGCTGTATCTATCGTCACCAACTTATCGCATAGTTGGCAAGGGAAAAGTGCACAACACTTCGGGTGAATTACTTCACCATAATCCCCTCCCGGTGGGATATATGAAAGTTTCGGTTGACCTTGTATTAGATACCGACGCGCTTCTACCATTACCTGACGTTGTTTCAGAGACAACGTTGATGCGAGATGCAGTCGGATCCTTTGTTGGATGGCCGTCAGATCTAATTTTCCCAGATGCCGAGGTATATATGTTCTTGTCATACCCCAAAATTTGCCCATTAATCTTGCAAGACATTTCTCGGAGCACCCCAACTTATTCTGCAAGGCACTGACCTTAAAGGAACAAAAGCCCAGCTCACAACAGACCCAATCCAGAAGAGGCCCAAACTAGCTTGCTCGCTAGGCGAGCAACTCCTTCGCCTAGCGAAGCTTGCGAATACCAGAATGGTTGGGCTTCATTCTGAGCCCATTAGGTCATGAACTGCATGCTCGCTAGGCGAGCAAATCCTTCGCCTAGCGAACCTTCGCTACAGGCTCGCCTAGCGAAGCTTGCGAATATTATAATTTTCGGGCTTCAGTCTGAGCCCATTAGGTCACCACTACCACTATAAATACCAGCTCTTCAGCCACGAAAATGGACAGACAAACGGAGAGACCAAGACGGACAGAGAAGGACGGAAACCCTGGCGCAGAAACCCTGCTAACACAGAGAATTCAGAGTAAGGAAACCCTGAAGGCAGCTCATCCGCACCGAAGCTACCGCCGCCCAACTCAATCCGGCATCCAGAGTGATCAGTCCCTTTCAACATCGCAATCCAACATCGCAATTGCACACAGGTTTGCGTATCACCACTGTTTTACGTTTCCAATCGGTATTCTTTACATACATGATGCATTACGATTAAAGTTTTGATATGTAATTTGATTTCACATGTGAATCTAAGTATGTCTGAATATCCTGAATGTTTGTCCATGCTATTCATGCAACTATATGCCATAAAGTTCAAAGTTCCGGAGATAGTGTCGTTGCCAAATTCAAAACCCGTAGACGCTCGCTAGCACATCGCTAAGCGAGCCCGTAGCGAGTCCTCTCTAAGCCTTCGCTAGGCGAGGCCGGGGCGAACGTACCAGTAGCTATTTTTTGTGTTTGTCTTATGTTTGTCTTATTATAATCATGCATTACTTGGCTTTATGACTGCTGTGTCCATTTTGTAGTGCAATTTTCTATTGCACTTTATCTTGGTATTCTCACCCGTGTATTTGAATTGTGCAAAGCTTGCATACTTCCGAAGAAACGGCCGGCTAGGTATTCCACTTTATTTGTGGGATACCCTCATGAAGATGTATTCCTAATTGACTAATTAATTTTAATGTGGATAGTCATTCCTAATTGACTAATTAATTTTAATGTGGATAGTCATCCTTATTGCCTTATTAATTTTAATGTGGATGTTCATCCTAATGGATTATAATATGGAAATTCATCTTAATTACCTAACTAATTAAAACATTACCTCTGAATATGTGATCTTGGACCTCTCTTTGTTGCCTTACAGTATTACGGTAATACGGTCATGTCCCGCGATCGTGGGGATACCCTTAGCAAAGACCCTTCGGTTAAAATCATCATGTCCCTACAAAATAAATTATAGTCCCTCGGATGTTGCCTTCGAATATATGATTTTGTCCCTCAATGACCCTTCGGTGTAGCCTACGGTTAAATGATGATAGTCCCTTCGAATGCTAAGGTATCCTTACAACTGTTGCCTTCAATGACCAATCGATGACCCGACGATGACCCTTGTACATCCAAAGGATAAAACTACTTATTTCTCAATAGTAAGGACAGTTTTACCCTCATAAGGAGAGGAAATGCCTATAAAGACCTAAGGTAGGTATAACTCTTAATTGCTTACTCACAATTTAAAAAAGACTTTTCATACCTCACACTTTACCAATACTAGAAAATCACCACTTGGTATACATTCATACGAGAATCATTACCGAGTTATATTTTTCTAAACAATTTTCAAACTAAACGAGATAACCACTTGGTATACATTCATACGAGAATCATTACCAAGCTAAATTCTCTTTTCAAAAACATTTTCTGAACAATTCACGAACACTTTTTCAAACAATAAAAAATAACATAAGTGATCAAGCAATTAAGAGCCCATGGATAACCATGGATACAAAGGGTGCTAACACCTTCCCTTTGTATAATGTACCTCCCGAACCCAAAATCTATTTAAGGTCTTTCCTGTTCTTTTCCACCTTTCCTTATTGGATAAAAGAAAAGTCGGTGGCGACTCTTGCTAACCGCGACATTTGCTTTACAAAGCAAAAACACATAAGGTCAGTTCACCGTATGACAGAACTGGCGACTCCACTGGGGACTACAAAGAGAGGTCACCTTAAAAATCATTTATGTTTTAAACTGTTCCTTCTTTTAAGGGTATTTTTGAGTGAAAGATCCTACACCCGGATCTAGTGTACCTTAGGTAAGTAGCAATAGATCATCGCGACTATCCGGCGTATACTGGAATGGTTAAAATGATGGATACGGTTAATGTGACACTTTGGATGTCCTGATGTTCCTCATGTTTACTTGAGGAAAAATTTGGCATTCGCGTGGTGTCATCAAAGCATTAACCAGACCTTTAGAACCCTAATTGACTCATCCTAGCCATTAGAAAGTAGTGAGATAACTGACTTCGGTTCCGACTGGGGTTGGTTGAGACTCGATACTATACTCTTTGAGATTGGACTTTAGGGAAGCTTTGGTCAACCACTTGGCGTTGCACTGAAGTGGACTTAAAGAAAGGTCAATGATTTGAGATCCTTCTAGAACCCGGTTACTATTCTAGGACAGGTTGAACCAACCAAACTTCAGTGGGGAGGGTACTTACCTATGGAACTCAGGCAAGCCTTAAAACCTAGGGATGATTGTTGTGTGATTTGTGTGCGCTTGTTATCTACATAACATCATAACATCATGACATCATAACATAATGACATTGCACTAATCATTTCAAGGACTTAGGGATTTAACTTGGCTCTATTTTGTAAGGCTATGGCTCCCAGGAAGACCATCCGGATCAATTTTGCAGTCATCTCTCCTCAACTCAAGGACTTAGTGTCAGAACTTCCCGATCACGCTCCGTTCATCAAGAAGCATGGTTCTCTCCTCAATTTGGTTACCACTGGTTTCAAAGAAGACATGATGAGAGTCCTATTCCAGTTCTTCGATCCTAAACATCATTGCTTCACATTCCCAGATTATCAGTTGGTGCCCACATTGGAAGAATTTTCCAAGCTGTTTGGGGTACCTATTCTTGATCAAGTGCCTTTCAGTGGTTTAGAAAAGATTCCGAAGTCCGAAAAAGTGGCCGCAGCATTACACTTGACAAAATCAGACATTGAAACTAATTGGGTAACAAGAAGTGGAGTTAAGGGTTTACTTGCCAAATTTCTGATGAATAAGGCCCGAGAATTCTTAAGGGTCATGAATGTCCATGCTTTCGAAGAGGTTCTAGCATTACTAATCTATGGTTTGGTGCTATTTCCCAACCCGGACCAATTCATAGACATGAATGCTATTAAGATATTTCTCACTCATAACCCTGTACCTACCTTGCTTGGAGACATTTTGCATTCCCTTCACACTCGTACTATGAAAAGGCAAGGGACTCTCATGTGCTGCATGCCTTTACTGTCTAGGTGGTTTATTTCGCACCTTCCTCCATCAGTCTTGAAGAATGAGCAGAATTTGAAATGGTCTCAAAGGATAATATCACTTTCCCATTCAGACATCCGGTGGTGTCCTCATCTCAAAGAAAATGCTATCATCATTGACCGATGTGGAGAATTCTCTAATGTACCACTCATGGGGATAAGAGGAGGTATTACTTATAATCCTGCTCTAGCCCTACGTCAGTTCGGTTGTGCTCGAAGAGATGGTCCACATGAGATAATTATCCAAGGCACTGTGTTTGACTATGACAACGATTCCCAAGGGCTCCGTCAAAGATTTGTACGAGCTTGGGGCATGGTGAAAAGAAGCACTTCAGGACCGAAAAACTCTATTCCTATGGAACCTTATCTCAGATGGGTACGTGCCAGAGCTCGCGAACTCATCATGCCATATCTCGCAGTCGGACCATTGGTGGTTGAGCCAGAGGTCGAAGGAGGTGCTCCTCAGATCATTCCTTATCCAGATATGCCTACCGATGTTGAAGAGTTAAAGAAATCCTGGATCCAGTTGAGAGAGGAAAGGGATACTTTTGAAGCCCAGTTCTGTGCTGCAAGGAAGAAAGTGTTAGAGCTCACCAGCCAGCTTAATGAGGAACGAAGACTCAATGCATATCTTCGCCCGAAAAGAAGCCGTCCCTGGGAGACCTAGCTTTTATTGTATTTTACCATTTATTGTAATGAACATTGATTAAAAATTATTAATAAAAGTCCTTTCTTTCTTTTGGTAGTTTACGCAAAGTTAAATTCCAAAAGTCCTTGAAAACATTTCATCCATTGCATAGCATAACATAACATCGCATGACAGGTATTCTAAAGGACCATATTCTCACGGTCTGCCTCTTACACAGAAAAAATGGCTCTCGAACAAACTGTCAAAGATCTCCAGGCTCAGAATGCTCAATTCCAGGAAATGATGCTAAGCTTATCCAAGGGGCAGGAAGAACTAAAGGCTCTCTTGCTCGAGAAGAAGAAAGACCAGAAACCTGTGGGTTACATTAACCCGGGAAGAAGGCTTAAAAGACAGGCCGCGGGAATCAAGTTTGGAATTCCGAATGGGCCAGAAGAGGGGACGGATCCAGAAGATGAGAATGTTGATCCTTTCAGCCAGGAGGATGACGATGAAGATTATGAAAATGAACAATACTCTCCAAGAGATGATAAGTACAAGTTGCTGGAAGAACGTATGCTAGCTATGGAGGGCCAGAAGGCGCCCGGTCTGGATCTCGAAAGCTTAGGCTTGGTCTCTGATATGGTCATTCCTCGCAAATTCAAGATCCCCGCTTTCACCAAGTATGATGGGGCATCTTGTCCTCAAATGCATCTGAGAGCTTATGTGAGAAAGATTCAGCCGTATACCTCTGATAGGAAGCTGTGGATCCATTTCTTCCAAGAGAGTCTGGCTGGCACACAGCTGGAGTGGTATTATCAGCTCGAGAGTTCCAACATCCGCACCTGGACTGATTTAGCGACAGCTTTCTACAAGCATTACCAGTATAATTCTGAATTAGCGCCTACTCGGTTACAGTTGCAAAATATGACTATGGGCTCTAAAGAAAGCTTCAAACAATATGCTCAAAAATGGAGAGATTTGGCTGGCAGAGTCAAACCCCCTATGACTGATCGAGAATTAGTGGACATGTTCATGGGTACACTGACTGGCCCATTCTACAGCCATCTCCTGGGAAGTTCTTCATCAGGTTTCACTGAGCTTATACTGACAGGTGAACGTGTTGAAAGTGGTATTCGAAGCGGAAAGATACAGACAACCACCTCTGCAAGCACCAAAAAGTCCTATCAGAGGAATGAATCCAATGCTGTGTACGGTGAAAGGGGTCATAGCAAGAAAAATCGTGGCCATACCGTTGGAGCAGTTACGATTGCAGCACCGCCATCTCAAAACTTCCAGCACAGGCAGGACCGACCGAGAAGGCAGTTTACCAAGATCAATATGACTTTGGCACAGGCACTGCAGGGTATGCTAAAAGCAAATTTGATTACCCTCAGAGATCCTCCTGCAAATCTCAACACTACTTCTCCTCGTTACAATCCTAATGCCAGGTGTGCATATCACTCCGACAGCCCCGGGCATGATACAAACGATTGTTGGTCGCTGAAGAACAAGATTCAGGATATGATCGAGGCGGGAGAAATTGAATTTGATCCTCCAGAGACTCCCAATGTCATCACAGCTCCTATGCCTAACCATGACAAGACTGTTAACGCTGTGGATGGAAATTCTCGCATTTCTAATGTATCTGACTTAGCAGCTCCTCTCCTGACCATCAAGGAGAATTTATTGCAAGCTGGTTTATTTCCAGGTTGTGCTGAAGACTGCGATCTCTGTGCACTCCGACCCGATGATTGCTTGAAATTGAGGAATGGTATTCAACGGCTGATGGACGATCGCACAATTCTCTTTGAAAAGGTTTCTAAGGTGGAAAATCGTGTTGAAGAGATATCTGTGATTGCTAGGTCCAAGGTTCCAGTGAAGATCACCGCTACTAGAATGCCTGTGAAGATTACTGCTGAGCCCAGGGTAGCTCCCCTAATCATTACTGTACCTGGCCCGATCCCGTATTCCTCAAGCAAAGCTATTCCGTGGAATTATGGCGGTGATGTTTACGTCCATGGCGTAAAGCAAATTGACAATCCTACTAATCCTAATGGCATCGTTGGGACTAGTAAAATTACTCGAAGTGGAAGGATCTTCTCTCCAGAAATCTCACCTCCTGTCCTTGAAACTCGAGGAAAGGAACCAGTCAATCCTTCTCAGTCAGAGACACCGGTCGAAGTCACTACTGAAGATGTTGCCAAACAGGAAATGGAAGAAGTGCTGAAAATCATCCGCAAGAGTGATTTTGATGTGGTAGAACAGCTGGGGCATACTCCATCTAAAATCTCGATGTTATCCTTGTTGTTATCTTCTGAATCTCATGCCAATGCCTTGATAAAATTCTTGAAGACTGCTCATGTACCACAGGATACCTCTGTTGATCAGTTCGAAAATTATGTTGCCCACTTGGCTATTGACAACGGCCTCGGCTTTTCCGACGCTGATCTGACACCAGCAGGAAAGAATCACAACAAAGCTCTGCATATCTCCATTGAATGTAGGGGGACCACCTTGGCTCATGTGTTGATCGATAATGGCTCTTCTTTGAATGTGCTGCCGACAGCTGTGCTCGATAAGCTTGGTTGTAAGAGCATCGAATTGAAACCTAGCGATACTGTGGTGCGTGCGTACGACGGTGCAAAAAGTGTCGTCCATGGTGAAGTAATCCTCCCTGTCAAGATAGGCCCTCAAGTCTTCAGCACTACCTTTCATGTAATGAACATTCGTCCTGCCTATTCCTGCTTGCTGGGACGCCCTTGGATTCATGGGGCAGGTGCTGTAGCTTCGTCTCTCCATCAAAAGCTGAGGTATCCAGTAGAGGGTAAGATCGTTACTGTGTGTGGGGAAGAGGAGTATATTGTCAGTAGTGTGCAAGCTTTCAGATATGTCGAGATGGATGGTGAATTCGTTGAGACTCCTTTTCAGTCATTTGAAGTGGTTCCTCCGCCCAATCCTGTCCTTAAGCCAACTCCCCGGGTACCCAAGGTTATTCGTGCTCCTCCCGCGATGATTTCTCTGAAAGATGCTCAAGCCGTAGTTGAAGATGGTGGTCGTACTGGCTGGGGTCAAGTGATCGATGTACCATACAAGTCTGATAGATTTGGCCTGGGATTTAGCTCCGAGAAGGTAGCCAAGGATCAGATTAATGTTGTAGAAGATGTTGACAGTGACTGCGACCTGGATAGCTGGATTTTCCCAACAACTGGTGACGGACTCAACAATTGGAAGGCTGAAGACACTATCCCGATTTCCTTTAGTCAGGAGTAATTGTTATTGTTTATTTTAGGATTGCATGTTTTTAATTTTTACAATTGAACTTCTTAAAGCATTGTGTCTATGCCCGGGGCACAATAGCTAATTTGTTAAGGGTTTGTCATTTTCATAAGCATATTCATATTCAATAAATCAATGGACTTTTTGCATTCAAATATTGCGCTCTTTATTTTTTCCTGTCGTCCCTCCAAACAAGCTATGTTTTCTTACACACACTCACGTAACAAATTGCAGATCCTTACCCACTCTGGATCTTGTTGATAATAGCTCTACTACTGTTCATTATGACTTTGAAAATCCGATCTACCAAGCCGAAGATGGAAGTGAGGAAGATTGTGAAGTACCTGAAGAACTTGCCAGACTATTATTGCAAGAAGAAAAGACCATACAGTCGCACGAAGAATCCATCGAAATTATAAACCTGGGTACTGAAGTGGACAAGAGAGAAGTCAAAATAGGAGCCGGCTTGGAAAACATTGTCAAGAAAAGGTTGATTCAGATGTTACATGACTATATTGAGATTTTTGCCTGGTCTTACGAAGACATGCCAGGATTGGATACTGATATAGTGGTGCATCGTTTACCGATGAAGGAGGATTGTCGTCCTATTAAGCAAAAGGTTCGCCGCATGCGTCCTGAAATGTCCGAGAAAATCAAAGCCGAAGTCATGAAACAGTTCAATGCCGGTTTTCTGGCTGTTACTTCTTATCCTCAATGGGTTGCTAATGTGGTACCAGCGCCGAAGAAGGATGGTAAGGTGCGAATGTGTGTAGATTACAGAGATTTGAATAAAGCGAGTCCCAAGGATGACTTTCCACTTCCGCACATTGATGTCCTGGTAGATAACACCGCTCAACACAAGGTATTCTCATTCATGGATGGATTCTCAAGTTATAACCAGATCAAAATGGCGCCGGAGGACATGGAGAAAACCACGTTTGTAACACAATGGGGCACTTTCTGTTATAAAGTAATGCCATTCGGCTTAAAGAACGCAGGGGCCACGTACCAGCGTGCTATGGTGGTTTTGTTCCATGACATGATCCATCATGAAATAGAGGTATATGTGGATGACATGATAGCCAGATCTCATACTGAAGAAGAACATCTTGATCATTTATACAAACTGTTTGAGAGGTTGAAGAAATACAAGTTGAGATTGAATCCGAACAAATGCACCTTTGGAGTAAGATCCGGTAAACTCTTGGGCTTTATTGTCAGTGGTAAAGGAATTGAGGTTGACCCGGCCAAGGTGAGAGCTATTCGAGAAATGCCAGTTCCCCGTACGGATAAAGAAGTCAGAGGTTTCTTGGGACGTTTAAACTACATTGCCCGATTTATTTCTCATTTGACCGCTACTTGCAAACCCATCTTCAAGTTACTGAGGAAAAATCAAGAGATGGTATGGAATGATGAATGTCAAGAGGCTTTTGACAAAATCAAGAAGTACCTCCAAGAACCTCCAATTCTGGTGCCACCAGTTGAGGGGAGACCTCTGATCATGTATTTGACTGTGTTAGAAAGTTCAATGGGGTGCGTGTTGGGGCAACATGACGAGTCTGGTCGAAAAGAACATGCCATATACTACCTTAGCAAAAAGTTTACCGACTGTGAAACAAGATACTCACTGCTCGAGAAAACTTGCTGTGCTTTGGCCTGGGCTGCTCGCCGACTAAGACAGTATATGTTGAATCATACCACTTTATTGATTTCTAAGATGGATCCTATCAAATACATATTTGAGAAACCCGCTCTCTCCGGAAGAATAGCAAGATGGCAGATGATTTTAACAGAGTACGATATCCAGTATACTACCCAGAAAGCAATCAAAGGAAGCGTGCTAGCTGATCATTTGGCTCATCAGGCGGTGGACGATTACCAATCTATGAATTTCGAGTTCCCAGACGAGGATGTCATGCTTGTTACTGATTATGAAAAACCTGGACCGGATGAAGGATCCGAACTGGGATCCCAATGGACTAGGGTTTTTGATGGATCTTCTAATGCATTGGGCAATGGCGTCGGTGTTGTAATTATTTCTCCCGGGGGTTACCATACACCTTTCACTGCTAGACTATGTTTTCATTGTACCAATAATATGGCTGAGTATGAAGCGTGTATTTTGGGACTCAAGGCTGCTATAGACCGGAGAATCAAGTTTTTGAGTGTGTACGGAGACTCAGCATTAGTAATCAGTCAGATTAAAGGGGAATGGGACACTAAACATCCGAATCTCATCCCTTATCGAGAGCGGGTGATGACATTAATCCCATACTTTGAAGAGATTACATTTAAGCATATTCCACGAGAAGAGAATCAGTTGGCAGACGCATTAGCCACCATGTCATCTATGTTCAGAGTCAGATGGGACGGTGAAGCTCCCAGGATCACTATTGAACGATTGGATGAACCAGCATATTGTTATGAACTTAATACTGAGGGAGTAGAGGAGAAACCTTGGTTCCACGAAGTAAAAAGATATTTAGAAGCTCAGGAATACCCTGAAGGGGCATCCATCAATGACAGAAAATTCCTGAGGAAGTTCTCCGCTAAGTTCTTTTTGAGTAATGGAGTATTATACAAACGTAATCATGATTCGACTCTGCTTCGCTGTGTGGATAAAAAGGAAGCAGAAAAGATTATGGAAGACATGCATGACGGTGTTTTCGGGACTCATTCTAGTGGACATACAATGGCCAAGAAAATTCTGAGATCAGGGTATTATTGGTCTACCATGGAAGCTGATTGCCACCATCACTCCAGAACTTGTCACAAGTGCCAGATCTATGCGGATAAAGTACATGTGCCTCCTGCTCCATTAAACGTGTTGACAGCACCTTGGCCCTTTGCAATGTGGGGCATTGATATGATTGGCGAAATTAAACCTACCGCCTCTAATGGACATCGTTTCATCCTTGTTGCCATTGATTACTTCACAAAGTGGGTAGAGGCATCCTCATTTGCTTCTGTTACCAAGAATGTGGTGGCACGGTTCATCAAGAATAGTCTCATTTGTCGATACGGCATCCCTGAGAGAATCATCACTGACAATGGCACTAATTTGAACAATAAGATGATCACTGAACTCTGCACGCAGTTCAGGGTAAAACACCATAACTCTTCTCCGTACCGGCCGAAGATGAATGGCGCCGTAGAAGCTGCTAATAAGAATATTAAGAAGATTATACAAAAGATGACAGTAACATACAAAGATTGGCATGAGATGTTACCGTTTGCTCTTCATGGTTATCGCACTTCAGTACGCACTTCGACAGGGGAAACTCCATTCTCTTTAGTCTACGGAATGGAAGCCGTTTTACCGGTGGAAGTTCAGATCCCCTCTCTAAGAATCATGAAAGAGTCGGGCCTAGATGAAGATGAATGGATTCAGACTCGACTCGATCAGATAAATTTGATTGATGAAAAGAGACTTGCGGCTGTTTGTCATGGGCAGATATATCAGAAGCGCATGACCCAGGCATTTAACAAAATGGTCAAGAGACAAGTATATCAAATTGGCGACTTGGTGATGAAGCGTATCATTCTACCCCAAGGTGATCCCAGAGGCAAATGGATTCCCACATACGAAGGGCCATTTGTAGTTAAGAAGGTATTCTCTGGTGGAGCCATGATACTTGCTACGATGGATGGCGAAGACTTCCCACATCCCGTGAACGCGGACATAGTTAAAAAATACTACGCATAAAAGAGACCCGCTAGGTCGACATACCTAGGCAAAAGTAAGGGCATCCCGGCAAACCAAAAGGGTTCAGGCAAAATTAGGGATAAAAATATAAAAATGTACACCCGGCAAGTCGAAAAACCTGAAAAGGCGGCTTGGGCAAAAAGGGGTATCCTGGTGGACTGAAAACCTGAAAAGGCGGTCCAGGCAAAAATTAGGGATTAAGGCGTATGACTATGTCCCGTTCTCAGTCAGCTTCACCCAAGTCAAAGGGACTGAACAAGCCAATCACTTTTATCCGACAGAAGGAGATGAGATGCTTGAAGACATAATGGCAGTAGTGGACTTAAGATCAATAGGACTTTTTCTGCATAGCTTTCTCTTTGTTTTTGACAATTCCCTCTTACTAGGGTTTCTGTCTCCTTGTACACAAATTGCCTGTTTATAGGCCCCCTTTCAAAATCAATGCAATTCTATTTCGAAAATATGTTGTTGTTTTACTTCATCTGTTTTGTTTGCATAAACGTCCATTGATTTAATTTGAATTGATATGTGCATCTGAACATGACTGATACTTACCAAAATGCATACCTAAAATAGCAATAGCAATTACTACAAGACTTCAGGATCAAGGAAAAGGTCTAACCATGCTTTCCAATGAATCCGTTGCTAATTCTATTCCCCCAGCAAGTCTGCTATTCCCCACGAGAAATTGGCATTATTCCCCGGCAAAACCAGCTATATCCCAGAAGAGGTCAGCATCACCAGACAGGCTGATCATCTCATCCATCCCCAACTAGTCTTCTGTTGAATATCTCTACCATCAGACAGAAATCAAATATCCCCAGCCGAGAAAGGGTCATCACACAAATATCTCCAACAAGTATATGGGGATTTATTTTCCCCAGTGGAGTCCCCCGACAGCACTTCTCAGACACATCATTCATTCATTACATCATTTCACAGCATACGCATACATACAACATTCGCATTTATTTTCGCAAGCATAAAACATCTCATGCATCATGACATGGCATAAAGCTAACTTTCATTTTCAGGTTAGTTATCCTCCTGGTATTGTCAAATTAAGGAGTTCATCCAGGCAGACACCGTTATCAATCGCATTCAAGATTCAGATTCATCTTTCAGATATACTCTATAAACACTCATTCTAACAAGCAGTCTGGTATCCTCCTAATGATGGCATCTCTAAGCCCATCCCAGACATTTACCGCAAGTACAACAAATATTATCAGATACAGCCTAACGTACGGTTCATTCTGATTCAGCCCAACCTATAATTCCTTCAACTATTCCAAGACGGTCTAACGTACGACCCATTCGGATGATCATCTCCTCAGATGCTACCTAGCGTACGGTACATTCTGAAGTGTAGTCTAGCGTATGACTACCCCTTTCACGGTCTAACGTACGACCCATTCGGATGTTCATCTCCTCAGAGGCTACCTAGCGTACGGTACATTCTGAAGTGTAGTCTGGCGTACGACTACCCCTTTCATCATCAGATTCAGCCTAACGGACGACTCATTCTGCGACTCAGATACGATCTAACGTACGATCCGTTCTGACCTTCAGCAACTCCAATACGGTCTAACGTACGACCCACTTGGATCTTCAAATCCTCAGATACTGCCTAGCGTACGGTACATTCAGGGGTGTAGTCTAGCGTACGACTACTTTCTCCTTCGGATACGGCCTAACGTACGGCTCATTCTGCAACGCCAATACGGTCTAGCGTACGACCCATTTGGATCCTCAAATCCTCAGATACTGCCTAGTGTACGGTACATTCCGGGGTGTAGTCTAGCGTACGACTACTTTCTTCTCAAGATACAGCCTAACGGACGACTCCTTCTGCTACTCAGATACGATCTAGCGTACGATCCATTCTGATCTTTCATCCCCAGTGAAGTCACCTTCCTAATAAACAACTCATTCTGTTATTCAGATACGGTCTAGCGTATGATCCATTCTGATCCTTTATCCCCAGCAGCGTAGGACACACTCTGACTCCCTAACGAAGTCGACAGCCTAATGGATGACTCACCATACGGTCTAACGTACGACCCGGTATGACACCCATGTCTTCAGATATCGTCTAACGTACGACACAATCTGAAGCTCTCATCATTAAACTTCCTGGATGGCATCTTTAAGCCCATCTCCCTCAAGACTAATTGACAAGTGCAAATTTTTGGGGCATTCTAGTGTTCAATAATCTTCCACCTCCAGACCACGAATGGCATACTTGCCATCCTAACTCTCTCGGTTCAGGAATATTGAACAGGGGCAGCTGTCATACCCCAAAATTTGCCCATTAATCTTGCAAGACATTTCTCGGAGCACCCCAACTTATTCTGCAAGGCACTGACCTTAAAGGAACAAAAGCCCAGCTCACAACAGACCCAATCCAGAAGAGGCCCAAACTAGCTTGCTCGCTAGGCGAGCAACTCCTTCGCCTAGCGAAGCTTGTGAATACCAGAATGGTTGGGCTTCATTCTGAGCCCATTAGGTCATGAACTGCATGCTCGCTAGGCGAGCAAATCCTTCGCCTAGCGAACCTTCGCTACAGGCTCGCCTAGCGAAGCTTGCGAATATTATAATTTTCGGGCTTCAGTCTGAGCCCATTAGGTCACCACTACCACTATAAATACCAGCTCTTCAGCCACGAAAATGGACAGACAAACGGAGAGACCAAGACGGACAGAGAAGGACGGAAACCCTGGCGCAGAAACTCTGCTAACACAGAGAATTCAGAGTAAGGAAACCCTGAAGGCAGCTCATCCGCACCGAAGCTACCGCCGCCCAACTCAATCCGGCATCCAGAGTGATCAGTCCCTTTCAACATCGCAATCCAACATCGCAATTGCACACAGGTTTGCGTATCACCACTGTTTTACGTTTCCAATCGGTATTCTTTACATACATGATGCATTACGATTAAAGTTTTGATATGTAATTTGATTTCACATGTAAATCTAAGTATGTCTGAATATCCTGAATGTTTGTCCATGCTATTCATGCAACTATATGCCATAAAGTTCAAAGTTCCGGAGATAGTGCCGTTGCCAAATTCAAAACCCGTAGACGCTCGCTAGCACATCGCTAAGCGAGCCCGTAGCGAGTCCTCGCTAAGCCTTCGCTAGGCGAGGCCGGGGCGAACGTACCAGTAGCTGTTTTTTGTGTTTGTCTTATGTTTGTCTTATTATAATCATGCATTACTTGGCTTTATGACTGCTATGTCCATTTTGTAGTGCAATTTTCTATTGCACTTTATCTTGGTATTCTCACCCGTGTGTTTGAATTGTGCAAAGCTTGCATACTTCCGAAGAAACGGCCGGCTAGGTATTCCACTTTATTTGTGGGATACCCTCATGAAGATGTATTCCTAATTGACTAATTAATTTTAATGTGGATAGTCATTCCTAATTGACTAATTAATTTTAATGTGGATAGTCATCCTTATTGCCTTATTAATTTTAATGTGGATGTTCATCCTAATGGATTATAATATGGAAATTCATCTTAATTACCTAACTAATTAAAACATTACCTCTGAATATGTGATCTTAGACCTCTCTTTGTTGCCTTACGGTATTACGGTAATACGGTCATGTCCCGCGAACGTGGGGATACCCTTAGCAAAGACCCTTCGGTTAAAATCATCATGTCCCTACAAAATAAATCATAGTCCCTCGGATGTTGTCTTCGAATATATGATTTTGTCCCTCAATGACCCTTCGGTGTAGCCTACGGTTAAATGATGATAGTCCCTTCGAATGCTAAGATATCCTTACAACTGTTGCCTTCAATGACCAATCGATGACCCGACGATGACCCTTGTACATCCAAAGGATAAAACTACTTATTTCTCAATAGTAAGGACAGTTTTACCCTAATAAGGAGAGGAAATGCCTATAAAGACCTAAGGTAGGTATAACTCTTAATTGCTTACTCACAATTTAAAAAAGACTTTTCATACCTCACACTTTACCAATACTAGAAAATCACCACTTGGTATACATTCATACGAGAATCATTACCGAGTTATATTTTTCTAAACAATTTTCAAACTAAACGAGATAACCACTTGGTATACATTCATACGAGAATCATTACCAAGCTAAATTCTCTTTTCAAAAACATTTTCTGAACAATTCACGAACACTTTTTCAAACAATAAAAAATAACATAAGTGATCAAGCAATTAAGAGCCCATGGATAACCATGGATACAAAGGGTGCTAACACCTTCCCTTTGTATAATGTACCTCCCGAACCCAAAATCTATTTAAGGTCTTTCCTGTTCTTTTCCACCTTTCCTTATTGGATAAAAGAAAAGTCGGTGGCGACTCTTGCTAACCGCGACATTTGCTTTACAAAGCAAAAACACATAAGGTCAGTTCACCGTATGACAGTTCTAAATGATTATGAATATTTAGTATTCACATTTCAATTCAGCTACAATTATGATATTTAATCAATCCTTATTACATGGTAATGTTAGACTCCTACAAGACCCACACATAAAGCTGGTAAAGGGATTTCAAGACGCATCGAGTCGGTTGCATCTCAAAAAGAGGTACAAATATATATACCCATTGAATTATATACGCAACGATTCTGTTGCATCACAAAAAGTCATGATTTAATTTATATGAATTTTTAGGTTCCCGGTCGAAAGTTGAAAAAAGCTGGTAACGATATTCCAACGACGTCCGGGACAAAATCTCAAATTATGATGCGTCTTGAGAAAATGGTGGAAGAGTCCGATATTATGCACGACGCCATCCGTAGTGTAGATTTTGATGAAGGTGTTTTCGGAATTGCTCATTCCGAAATAATTGCAAAGGAGGACATGCAACAACTTTTTGAACACGAAGAATTGGGCATCGCTGTCATTCATACATACATATGGTACTCCGATCAATCTATTATTTACTTAGTTGAACAATTTATTTACACATTTCAATTAGTAGTCTAATGTTTATTATGTTTCTATTTAAGGTATATGTATGTAACATTGATGCGGGGAACTGAATTGTGTAACCGATTCAATTTTATTGCTGCTTCCCGTATCAACACAACGTTTATAACGAAAAATCCAACATCCGTAAAGAATGAACTAGTCGATAGATTCATGGCGGCCGGCGATAATACTACACCCAGTTTGTATTTTTTACCGTTTAATTCTGGCAACGGGTTAGATTTTCTTTCTAATAATTTCATTCTAATCTATGTATATCTTTTACGTAGAAAATTTTCATGCATCTAAATTTTTGTTTTATTTTACAGTGGTCACTGGGTGTTGGTTGCTATGGATCTTTCGAGAGTAATGGTGTATTATCTCGATTCGTTATCGGGTGATTGGAGTAAATATCCGAGTATGAAGAAGACGGTTGACGCGTAAGTGAAATTCCCCTAAATATTCGTGTGTATTTGTATATTTAATTATGTCTGTCAGATTGATCTCAATATACGTTTTTATTTTGTTAGGGCAATACTAAAATTTAGATCGAAAAAGAATTACCGTAATAGGAAGGACATTACCTGGGTCAGAGTTCAGGTATATATTAAGTATCTTATTTTTGCTTATAATAGTGTTTGTTTTTTTGCTTATAATAGTGTTTGTAAGAAATTAACTATATATATATTGTTTGTTTTTCTGTGTAGTGTCCTCAGCAAAACAATTCGGTCGATTGCGGATTTTTTGTATTGAGATTTATGAGAGATATCATTGCGTTGAATCGTATAGACATCCCAAAAATGGTATGGAATAATAACTTAGGGTTTATTTTAATATTATCGGATATTTCATCTAATTTGTTACTAAATCATGAATATGTTTTATTCTCTTAATTGTAGTACTTTGAGGAATACAAATCTTACTCAAGAGCTCATTTGGATGAAATGAAGGATGAATTGTGTCAATTCATTGTTGATCAAAGAAGCATATAGCTAGGTTGTATATTGTTGTACATATATGTATGGAATGTTGTTGTTGTATGTTGTTGTTGTATATATGTTGTATATTGTTGTTGTACTTTTACTAAATCATGAATATGTTGTTGTATATTGTTGATCAAAGAATCATATATTAATGTTGTATATATGGAGGATTAATGTTGTATATAAATGGATTCATGTTGTATATATCAATGGATTAATGGTGTATAACATTGGATTAAAGGATGAAATCAATATGAATTTTACACTTTTGCAGCATGCGAACAAGTTACCAATTAAATATCCACTGTTTTTCAAACAATTTTTTTTAAAATAACTAACACTTTAGAGGGCGCTTTCTGTAGGAAGCGCCCTCTAAACACTTTACATTGACAACTTTAGAGGGCGCTTTGTCCAGAAAGCGCCCTCTAAACACTTTACATTGACAACTTTAGAGGGCGCTTTTTCCAGAAAGCGCCCTCTAAGGTGTCCCTTTATGGACCACTCTAGAGGGCGCTTTTTTCTGAAAGCGCACTATAATGTGGCCCTTAAAGGGCCACTTTAGACAGCGCTTTCTCCAGGAAAACAAAGCGCTGTCTTTACCTATGCCAGCGCCACTTTAGAGGGCGCTTAAAAGCGCTGTTATAGGCAAAAATAAGCGCCCTCTTTTCCCTTATTTGGCGTAGTGTATGTCACTACCGAGTATGTCCTATGTCTTGTGATTATAGACAGTCACCTAACAATATCTATTTTCAATAGCAAAACTTATAATTAGTCCTTAATTGTTATCTAGATCAATCCTTCAATTCGGTAGATGAAAAAAAAACATTAAACATAATCTTATTGAATAACTATAAGAACCTCATAATTACAAAGAGTATATCTAAACTAATCACATGATTTATATTATTAGGGGAACTCATTTACGGAGATTTAATTTAAGAGAAATTAGACATTATTCCTTAAGAGATTCTTGATCAATTAAATTATAAAAAACAATTAAACCTTACAAGTAATATGGGATGAAACCCCTTATGATGCATTGTCATCCTCCTTTTCTAAAATATGCATCAATGCTCGTAAAAACTGGAACCTAGTTGGAATCAAAATTGTATAACAAAATTGAAACTTTCGAACCCTTGATTTACTTATTAAATAGGCGTTGTAGTGGACTTTTAGGGTCGAAATAAAACTATAAATTATCTCAATTTTTACAATTAAATTTTGTAATAATGTCAAATTTTTACTCACTATTTTTCGTCCTTTTGCAGTCCTAATTAAACTCTAACTTCTACCTAAAAGTTATAGCCCTACATGCCAGCTTTCGTTTTTAGCTGGTTTCACTCAATCAAACTTACAAAATTTCAATTATGGTCAAAATATTGCACATGGATAAAATTAAATCGCAAAAGCGTGTTGCACTACTTTCTAAATATCTCGCGATTGTTGATTTGGACTCCGTTATTTATCGTAATGTGTCATACCATTTATATGGTGTGCCGCATTTTTCCAGTAACTACAACTTTGATTTTTTCATGAAAACATATTGCACCTAGTGTATTATGTGTCACATTTGATAGTCTTTTTGCAATTTTGATATTTTCTCCAATTTTATGTATCAGATCCGCTATATTTTTTTCACCATAATTTCCATCATGAAAATATCGTAGATTTTTTTTAGAGTGATTCTTATTTAAATCGATCTTTTCTACAATACTTTAAACTTTGTAGTATTTTTGCTTTGTTTCATATAATGTTAGTTTAAAATATAATTAAAATACTAATAAAAATGTAGTAAAAATATAATATAACACTGTCGTCAACTATATTTAATAAACTCTAATAAATTGTTAATCATAATTCTATATGTTTAGTTAGGATCATTAAAAATTGTGTTTTGAGTTGGTCAAAATAGTTTCACGTGATTTTTTTTTTTCAAAATAATCAATGTTTCAAAAAAAAAAACCAAAATAACCAAGTTTGGTAGAGGATGCGCCGGATGAATTGCCGCACCCCCATACCACTAAGAGGAGGCGCCACTAGCATTGGCGCACATGCATTGACCCTCATGAGGAGGCGCCAATGCTAGTGGCGCTTCCATTGGCCCTCATGAGGAGGCGCCAATGCCTCTGGCGCCTTAGTGGCTTTTGCATGGTGGGCGTCAATTCATCTGGCGCCTACATGTGATGGTCATGTGGGCGCCAATTCATCTGGCGCCCACGTGTTTTGTCCAATAGATGTTCCGTCTCTATAAATACTACGCCTTGCATACAATTAATTTCACTCAAATTCATCTCCTAATACCATAAGTTGTCTAGTTCAACCATCAATTTCAATTCTCTCTGTTTCAACAATGTCTGCATACATTCAGAAACGAAATGCTGATGTAATATTTCCTGCCGTTGCGGCTCCGATACAGGTTCGACTTTGGAACACAGATACGTTTGAACGTCTTAATTGGACGTTGTACAGTTGGTTAGAGGGAGAAATTGGAGATGGTGAACGGATTAGAAGAATACAATGGCTTGTGTCCATGTTCAACCAACACGGAGAAGTGCGCGAATGGGTGGATATTAAGACCGACCAAGACGCTCGTAGGATGATGCATTACATGTTCAAAATTGTTTTGATGGTTGTAATCACATAGTTTTTGTATTCTAGTTGTTTTAATTGTTTGTGTTATTTTTTATGAACAACTGTCTTTTCGTCACAGACGTCTACTATGAAGTAAATTTAGTTTTCCATATATTGCAACAGAGGTACTATGAAATAAATTTAGTTTTTCATATATAGCAACAGAGGTACATCTGTATTTATCTGGTTGTGCTCGTTCCAACACTAGGACAGTTATTACGATTATGACCTGGTTGACGGCATGAACTATATAGTCTAACCATTTTGTTCACCGTATCCATTTCGGTTCGAATCCGGGTGCTGTTAGGGCGACCCTTTTTCTTCCTTCGCATAACTTTGTTGTGTCAGACGATGTCCCCTTGATATTCTGGCCAATAATCCTCTTTTGCCACTACCGAAAAACTAATTTTATAAACATTTGAAAGGCTGGAGACTTTGTAAACTTCAAATAGCAAGTAGGATGGATCCCTTCGAACCTTTGAGCATGCCGCAATGACATGGGAGCAGGGGGTACTAAAGGCTTGGAACCTTTCGCAGTCGCACCAACCTCTATCTAGTTCGACTCTGTACTGTACCATCGGCATGCCCTCATTGTGATCCATGGACTCGGCAACACTAAACCAACCTTTAGTTCGGTCAAATACCGTAACCATGTGTGTGTTTGCTTTGGCAGCTTCATGTATGATGAATTTCATTGAAGCATCACTGAACAACTGTCCAGATTGCAACACTGAACTCCATTTTGAGCGTCTGGTTTCAAACAACGCCCCTAGCCTGAAATATTTAGCCTGCACCAAAGCGGTTATTGGTAGGTTACGGATGCCTTTTAAGACAGAGTTCATTGATTCAATAAGATTTGTTGTCATGTGGCCCCAACACTGACCATTGTCGTATGCCCTAGTCCACTTCTCCAACGGAATACTATCGATCCGCCGTACCACATCTTTGTTCGATAATCTTATTTCCTCGCGGTAGTGTTTGAAAGAAGGTTCTGATAATGCATAACCTGCATTGACAACCTTCTTACGCAACGTCTTATCTTTGATTTCCCGCATGAAACTCTGAGCAATATGTCTAATACAAAACACATGCATCGAAGGTGGATTTTGCCATCCATTGTCAATGTTATTATATGCACTAATGATTGAGGGGTGTCTATCAGAGATCAAACACAAGTTAGGCTGAGATGCAACGTGCAATCGGAGATTTCTTAGGAAAAAACTCCATCCCTCAGCAGTCTCCCCTTCAACTAGGGCAAAGGCGATTGGAAAAATATTGTTGTTCCCATCTTGTGTCACTGCCATCAGTAATGTTCCTTTGTATTTTCCATACAATTATGTACCATCAATTTGTATAATTGGTTTACAGAAAGAAAAACCTATGATACACGGTTCATACGCCCAGAATAAACGGTGAAATATTCTATTTCTAACAGCACACGTACCATCTGGTGTATATGCGGGCAATGTTTCCATCTTAACAATTGTCCCGGGAGCATAGTGTTTTAGAGCCAACAGGTATTTTGGAAGTTGTTTGTAAGACTCCTCCCAATTGCCAAACACTTTTTCAACTGCTTTTGTTCTAGCTATCCATGCCTTCCAATATGATGGAGTGTACTTGTACTCTGCCCTAATATGCGAGATTATTGTACTCACCTTTAACGAAGGATTATCGCCAATGACAAACAATATTTCATCGCATATTAGGTGAGAGCTTAATTTACGATGATCCTACATTGGATTTGTCAGCATGCATGTGTGATCTGGACCCATTATTCCAATATCCCAAGACTCGCTCCTCTTCCAGTACGAAGATGACAACCTAAAAAGGCAGGGCTCATTCGAATAATAAACTTTATACCTCAATGCGTCAGTTCTGTCAACTCTGAAATCAGCTGATAGTTGCATGTGGAATTTCTTAATGGCTTTTACACATTCCTCTTTTGTGCGAAATATGTCTCCTTGTTTTAGAGATCCTTGCATTTGCACGTAAGGATTGTACCATACATCTTCTGAAGGTTCATCTGAACCCAAATTTAACCTTGTCATGTGTTGGGGTGGGCAATATACATGACTTGCTGGTATTGGCTCTTCTTCCTCTTCAGCATTCACCATCGAATCAACCATGATCTCAGGTTCCTCTTCTTTGTCGTCTGGAACATTCACCTCAACTTGTTCGTCATCAGTCTCACAAAACACTTGTGACTGATCAATGTACTGAGACTCATGTTGTTGATGTGGTAATATATATAACTCTATATCGTTGTAACCGGATTGTTCGTGACTGCCAAACATATGCTGAACATCATCATCGTCTCAAATCTTCTTCTGATAAAATTTTACCTGGTTTTCTGCAAACCAAACCAGATTTTTATAGATGATCTGACTCACATTATTGCACTGCGATTTCTTTTCTATTCTTTGTTTCAGATGTGAAAAATTTGATCATCGATTTATCGTAAACCAAGTGACCTCTGTGTTTCGAAAACAAAAACTGAACAACTGATGATCAAATATTTCACCTTCAACATGGGCACTGATCATGTAATGTTGTGTGGAAGACATTATATTAAAATATTAAATATATAGATAGTTTGAATGGAATTGGAATTGAATACATTGCTAAGTTATTCATCTGCACAACATAAATAGCTTGGTCATTGGTAAGTTGGTCGTTGCATTGATAACTTGGTCATTCTCTGTACAGACTTGACCATGCATGCAGTAGAAGGAATCCAGCACGCAGAGAAAAGATTGAAAAGAATACACATGCGCCAGGGAATCAAAGAATCTCTGAGCTCTGTGCCCTAAGATTCCAACCTAGGCGCCCATTCCCTAGGCGCCATAAAGTAACTGAGGCGCCAAAGGGTTGGGCGCCTCTTCACAAAACTAGTCTTAGGCGCCACTAGGAAGGGCGCCCCTTCCAATTGCCCTACACTAAGGCGCCAAGAGGAAGGGCGCCTCTTCCTTGCATGTGAGAAATCACATGTAGGCGCCAAGAGGAAGGACTCCTCTTTCCTTGCATGTGCTTTCTTCACATGCGCCAAGAAGATTCCTCACATGCTAGCTTTCTCTTCCATTTTGAATTTTGTCTCCTCTTGCCTTTCCATGCAACCACTCACACTCTTTTTAGGTTCCAAACCTACTCACTCATTCATCTATAAATAGTCTCTCATATCAACAATATCAAATCATCTTCATCAATACTCAAGTATTTTCTTCTACCACACTTCTTTCATCTACCAAACCCAAGCTTTGCAAATTCAAATAATGTCTTTGTTGACTATGGGCGATGAACACAGAGGCACAATCGAGAATATCTCGGCATTTGTATGTTATCTCTCTCTTTTAGTTTCTATTTTTAGATTACTACTTATAGATATCTTTTTTGTGTTATACTTTTGTTATGTCTCTCTTTTGAGTTTCTATTCTTGGATTACTTCTAATAGATATCTTTTTTGTGTTATACCTTTGTTATCTCTCTCTTTTTAGTTTCTATTTTTGGATTACTTCTAATAGATATCTTCTTTGTGTTATACCTTTGTAATCTCTCTCTTTTTAGTTTCTATTTTTGGAATACTTCTAATAGATTTCTTCTTTGTGTTATACCTTTGTTGTCTCTCTCTTTTTAGTTTATATTTTTGGATTACTTCTAATAGATATCTTCTTTGTGTTATACCTTTGTTATCTCTCTCTTTTTAGTTTCTATTTTTGGAATACTTCTTATAGATGTGTGTTTGTTGAGTATGCATTTCTTCTTCTAATTGTATTTTCTTACTTTTTTGTTATTAGGATCCGAAGCGGTTTAGATGCCGTGTACATGAATATGTACCCCACAATCCTTTAATAGAACCATATATTAGAGGATAGGGATTTGGAAATCTACTAAACATTGTTTCGTACTCGGTGGACTACAAGTTCATTCTGGCTTTGTTGGAGAGGTGGAGACCCGAGACCCACACATTTCACCTTCCGATTGGTGAGTGTACCGTCACACTTAAGGACGTGTACATGTTGTTGGGTCTCCGTATAGACGGAAAGGCAGTGAATGAGTGAGTTAACCAAGACAACAATATATGTAATGAATTATTGGATGCCCCTCTGTTAGACGACGAAACTGAGGGAGACACATCCGGTCAAGCAAGGGGGCAAGGTATAAATTTAAAATACCTAAAACAATATTATGCCAGTATAGTATTGTCCGACGATTCAACCGAGTATGAGAAAATAATAAAAGCTCAAAAGTGTTATATTATGATTTTATTTGGTAACTTTTTGTTTCTAGAAAGTACAGATAATTCTGTGAATATAATGTATTTACCTTTATTACGCAACATTAATAAGGTGAACACTTATAGTTGGGGTTCAGCTGTGTTGACCCATCTATATAGTGCAATGTGTAGAACTGCAAAAAAGAATACCTGTACTTTTTTTTCATGTGCTTACTTGCTTCAAGCTTGGGGGTGGTCGAGAATGTCGTCGCTCGCCCGATAAATGAGCGATCATCTGTGTTCCCGTTTGCAACCAAGTAAGTCTAACACTTTACCATTCACCATTTAGTTAATTATATTTATTATTATAATTAGCAGTAAATAATATTTTTCACTTATTTTTATTATCTTAGGTGGTCAGTAAGGGGAATGAACTACAATAGGTGTCTAAAACACGCTATTGTAGTCTATCGAAATCTATTGGACCACATTGGACATGACGATGTAATAATCCTACCGAACTATATTTTAATTTAAAAATACTTCTCAAATTATTTTCCATCTAACCATTTGGTATTGTTTTACGTTTGTTTGGAGGCCATATCTGGGTCTGAATTATGATGTGAACCATGACGATGCTGCAATTTGGACAACAAAGACACCAATTATCCGATTCACTACGGTGGAAATGTACCAAAGTGATCGGGTCAAACTGCAGTTCAGAATACTATAACAGATTCCAGAATCTCCCACGTGTTTGGGGAATTGGCATCAAAAAAGGATCGATGCATAGTGGGATTATTTTGACTGGAGAGACTTTGCAAAAGACACGTGTCGTCAATGGAGGAATCGACGATAACACATCTTGTATGAACCAGTCATCCAAGGTGCAAGACCCACTCAACAATATATGACATGGTTTAGGTTTGTAACAACTCAGCAATTTGTATCTGAGTCGCGGTATTTGATGGATCCACGCCAACTTGCTTCGTCATCGTATGCCCCACATCAACTCACCACCCAACACCAATGTGAACCCACCCAAACCCAACAACCAACCACACAACATCAACCGACCACATACACACAACAACCAAACACCTAACATCGCAACCCGTTCATGCCAACCACCCAACAACCAACCATCCAACGTCGCACCCCGTTCATACCACCCACCCAAACACAAAATCAAGAATCAAACCCCGCATCCACGACCGTCTACAACCCAGATAATTCATATGGGTCACTTCATCGTAGTCCCCCACCAATGAACACCCAATCACTATTTAACTATAGTACGCCCCAGGAACCATTGCTTCGTTTTCAAAACGACTCAATGGCCCAATTTGGGCAATTATACCGTCCCCAATTCACACAACCCCAACGCCCTAACTACGACATGGGCACCGAACTCCATTACGGAAGCGTCGTTGGCCAGAGCCCCTCCGGATATTGGGAGCAAATGATGACACGTCTGTCAAATACTGCCGGAACTTCCGCCGGACCTTCCAACTAGCCATCGCTCGATCAGGTCAGCACCCAAAGACCACAAACACCTCAAGAAAATCGTGGGAGACCTCGGAGACAAACTAACGCACCGGGATGTGGAACCGGGGGACATTATAATCGGGCGGGTCATTAGTTTTTTGTCTGTCCAATGTAACAAATTATTACATATTTAATGAATTTATTTATTTTCATTATTATTTCTTATGTATTAAATAATAAATATTAAATATTAAAAATTAAAAAATTAAAAAATTAAAAAATTAAAAAACTAAATAAATATTTAAAAAAATGAAAAAATAATAGGAATGGGGTGTATGCGCCAGATGAATTGGCGCATACACCCACCATGCAAAAGCCACTAAGGCGCTAGAGGCATTGGCGTCTCCTCGTGAGGGCCAATGCATGTGCGCCAATGCTAGTGACGCCTCCTCATAGTGGTATGGGGGTGCGCCAATTCATCTAGCGCATCCTCTACCAAACTTGGTTTTTTTGGTATTTTTTTTGAAAAATTGGTTATTTTCGAATTTTTTTTGAAAAAATTGGTTATTTTGAAAAAAAAATCGTTTCACGTTGCTTGATAATCAAGACTAAAAGTAATTTATATACAATATATATACATCTTAAGTCAACGAGACGTTTTTTCTAAAGGAGAAAAACATGAGTGTTCTCACACTAAAAACAAACAATATCTCATAGCCGCATTAACAAAGATTTAAGAGCAATTTGAACACTCACGTCAGAAGGAGAGATTGTGTCCACATGCTCGCACCCAACCCCTTAGCCTTTACTAGAGGACAACTGTTTCGAACTAATCAAAATAATTTTACAATATTTGAGAGTCGAGACTAAAGATAGTTTTTATACCACACCTATACATTTCAATCAAACAATACGACTTTGGGCCAGTTTGTTTTAGCTTTAAAAAAATGGATTTTTTCTTTATATTTTTGAAAATGGATTCTACAAAAATATTTTTCAAAATATTACAAGTTTTTTTAAATTTATTTTTTATAAATTAAAAGATTGAATTGTTCATTGAATAACATAAATATACATTATTGAAGATCAAAACATAGTCAAAATCACAATTTTTTCAAAAAATTGTATCTCAAAAATGATTTTTATGAAAAGCTATTTGAAATAGCTTCAAAGTTAAGTGATTTTTCGAAATTTTGATATCCAAAAAAAGTTTCGATAAAATAATAAAATAACTAAAATAACATTTTAAGAATAACTATTTAAACCAAATTTTATTTGAAACTTTTATGAAAAAAAAAATTATAAATTTTTTTTATATTAAAATATGTAATACTATAAAAATCATTTTTAAAAAAAGCTAAAATAAACGAGCCCTTTATTAAATAACAAAGTGTGCAGATTTTCACTCAAAATGAATAATACCACGTTGTCACATTGACACAAAATCAGGTGCATCCTATATTAAATGTATCAACTTTTTTAAAATAATAAATAAATTGGTTTATTAAAAAACAAAAATCAGTTGGTAGTTAATGGCGTGGCCTCAACTTTAAGGTGTTAAAAACCGTTTGGCTATTTTTAGCACAATGTAGGATGGACGTGTACGTTCACCACTGCATTCCTTATCTTCTGTCACTTCCACCATTGTAATGTAGTATCTTCCTACAACACCTTTTTCTTATTTCCTTAATTCATATAACAAAAATAAAGGTATCAATAATGTACATCTATTATACATCGTGGCACAAAATAAAAGTGACATGATATAATGGATGTTTGTTTTTTTGGGAGAGGGGGGTGTTATACAAATTATAATGATAAATTATTCAATACTAAACTATAGAAAGAAACAAAAGTTAACTAATTTTTAATCGATATTAACAATTTTAATTATATTAATAAACTCTAATAACATCTAATAAATTTCCAATTTTTTAATAGTTTTTGTATTGGAAGAGTGGATTAGCATTTTTAACTTTATTTAATAAAATTACAAGAAAAATATATTTTGTAATTTATATAGACTTATTAAGAAACAATATGAATAAATTAGTAGTCATCGAAGTGTATAACTCAACAAAAAGAAAATCGACCAACTTTAGGGTTTTTTGAAAAATTAAATATCTCATGACACTCACTTTAATAAAATAAATTATTTTAATCCTAGATCATCAAATGCCAAATTTGAAAAACAATGTTTAAATAACACTGGATAGAGACATAAAGAGAATTAAAGAATGAAAGGTAAACTACCGTAACTAAAACCATATAAAAAATTAATTGTTTAACTACTATAAAATAGACACATATATAGAATGAAAAGTGTTTAACTAGCATGTATGTTTTTTTTATAAGCAATAATTCAAATATCAAAAAGATTATAAGGGATACTCTAATCCTTCCAAACAAACAAATGGTTATTTTCTTGCCTATAGTTTTCAATGGTATAAGGAGGTCATAGGAGAAGAGGATCTTGGATTTGGAGGAACATCAGGTATCCAACCAACTGATTATGGGAACGAAGACAATGACTATGTTTGAGTCCAAGACACTGGAAAAGATTTCGGCTTATATAGTCGAAAACAGACTAAAAGCGGCCTTAGAGGCCGAAGTTAAATACATGACTATCGAAGCCAGCAAGACTGAAGTGCACTTCGAGGGGCCTTAGAGGCCGAAGTTAAAAATGCTAGCGCAGGATCCTCTAGAAGAAATCGACTTGGGGGAAGGAACAATCAAGAGGCCAACATATATAAGTGCTAAACTTGGCCCAAAACTCAAAGTCGGAGTCACCCAGTTACTCAAGGAGTTCAAAGTCTGCTTTGCTTGGGACTATGATGAGATGCCTGGATTGAGTAGAGAATTGGTCGAACTAAAGTTGCCCATCAAACCAGGAAGGAAGCCAATCAAACAAACTCCAAGGAGATTTGCACCAGAAATCTTGTCAAAGATCAATGCAGAAGTCGAAAGGCTCCTCAAATGCATATTCATCTGCACAACAAGGTATGTCGAATGGATTGTTAAGATAGTCCCCGTCATTAAGAAGAATAGGACTTTGAGGGTTTGCGTTGACTTCAGAGACATGAATGTTGCAACCTTAAAGGATGAGTATCCAATGCCTGTGTCAGAAATGCTTGTCGATTCCTCTACAAGATAAGAGTATCTTAGTATACTTGATGGATATTTCGGATATAATCAAATATTCATTGCTGAGGAAGATGTGCCAAAAATGACATTTCATTTCCCCAGAGCCATATGCACCTACGAATGGGTGGTGATGCATTTTGGTCTAAAAAATATTTGTGCAACTTATCAAAGAGAAATGAATTATATTTTCCATGACTTTATTGAAACGTTCATGCAGATTTACATTGATGATATAGTTGTCAAGTCTGTTTCAGGAAAAAGTCACATAGATCATCTTCGACAATCATTCGAAAGGATGAGGAAACATGGTCTAAAGATGAATCCTCTTAAATATGCTTTATGTGTGCATGCTGGGGATTTCTTAGGCTTTGTGGTCCACAAAAAGGGAATTGAAATCAACTAAAATAAGACCAAGGCCATTATGGAAGCGAAAACGCCATCAACAAAGAAGGAAATGCAGTCTTTGCTAGGAAAGATTAACTTCTTGAGGAGGTTCATCTCAAATTTAAGTGGCAAGACTCAAGTCTTCTCTCCTCTACTTCGACTGAAGAAGGAAGGTTTCGAATGGGGGCAAGCGCAGCAGGAAGCTTTCGAAAAGATCAAAGACTACCTTGTAGGAATAAAATAGTATGAGGTTATACATTTCTACGTCTGATGTAACTTTAGGGAGCATGCTTGCTCAAGAGGATGAAAATGGTGTCGAAGGGGCCGTTTACTACCTTAGTCGAGTCTTAAATGATGAAAAACTAGATATAGCAGGATCGAAAAGTTGTGTTTGTGTCTGTATTTCTCTTGTACAAAGTTAAAGCATTATATAAAGCCTATTGATGTGCATGTTTCATCTCACTTTGATATTCTTAAACACATGCTATCTAAGCCAATTTTGCACGGTCAAATTGGAAAGTGGGCACTTGCTTTAACCGAACACTCCCTAACTTATATGCCTTTAAAAGCTATAAAGAGGCAGGTGGTGGCACACTTTATTGTCGACCACTTTATAGTCAAAAACTCCCAAACTTATCTAGAACTTGAGCTGTGGGAATTATATTTCGATGGTTCTAGTCATAGAGATGGAACGAGTATTTGAGTGTTGATTACTTCTCCTGATAAAATTCCAACAAAATTCAAGTACAAGATCGAAGGTCTTTGCTCGAACAATGAGGCTAAATACAAGGCTTTAATAGTTGTACTTGAAATCTTATTGAAATTGGGGACAACTATAGTCAAAATAATGGGTGACTCTGAGTTGGTTATAAAGCAGATAACAAAGGAATACAAATGTGTCAAAGAGAACCTAATAATTTACTTTGTAATAGCAAATAGACTATTACAAAGATTCGAAATGGTGAGTATTAGACACGCTCCTCGACTTAGGAACCAAGAGGCAAATGACTTGGATCAAATTGCTTCTGGGTACAAGATTTTGAAAGAAAAACTGGAAGGTGAAATCAAAGTCCTAATAAGAGTTATGTCGACCAGATTGTCTCTGACAAATTTGGAAGCAACGAAGCTAGGCTATGCAGATGAAGAGAACTTTAAGATATTGACCATAGATAGTTTGACAGATGAAGATTGGAGAAAACCAATAGTATAATACTTAGAAAATCCAACAACATATGCAGAACAAAAGGTCAGATATCGTTCTTTGAGTTATACCATTACGGGGAATGGATTATTCAAAAAGACACCTAAAGGAGTCTTAGCTCTTTCTAATGTCCATAGTGGGGCGTGTGGAGCACATTAATTAGGCTACACGATGAAATGGCTTTTGTTTCGTCAAGGGATATATTGACCTACTATGATGAAAGATTATATTGAATTCTCTAAAGGGTGTCAGGAATGCCAGATACATTCAAGTATTCAACATGTTCCTGCAAGCGAATTACACTCTATTGTGAAGCCTTGGACTTTCAGAGGTTGGGCGTTGGATCTAGTTGGGGAGATTCGACAAACATCTTCTAAAAGTAAAAGATACATCCTAGTGGGCATATATTACTTTACTAAGTGGGTTGAGGCTATAACTTTGGTGAATGTTGATCAAGAAGTAGTGATATAGTTTATCCAAAGGCACATAATTTATAGGTTTGGAATCCCAAAGACCATCTCAATTGATCAAGGATCAGTTTTTACTGGTCGAAAGGTCTAAGACTTTGCTATAGAAGTAGGATTCAAGTTGTTAACTTCTACGCCTTATTATGCTAAAGCAAATGGTCAAGTCGAAGCAGCAAATAAGTTGGTAATTGGATTGATAAAGAAACATACAGGAAAAAAGGCAAGGAATTGGCACAAGACATAGGACCAGATTATGTGGGCCTGTCAAACCTCCCATAAAGAGGCCATAAATGCTACGCCTTTTCGATTGACTTATGGGTACGATACAATGATACCAGTCGAAATCTATCTCCAATCAACTAGAATTCAAAAGCAAAACGAAATCCCATATGAATCATATTGGAACATGATGTTGGACGAACTGGTTGATTTAGACGAAGAAAGATTGAATGCCTTAGAATTATTGGAAAAAAAGAAAAAGAGGGTAGAAAAATCATACAACAAAAAGGTTAAGGTCAAATCATTTTCGACTGGATACTTAGTGTGGAAAGTTATTCTACCCATGGACCGAAAGGATAAGGCATTGGGTAAAGGGTCCCCAAAGAGGGAAGGCCATTTCCAAGTTATCCAAGTTATTTCTAATGGTGCATATGAAATCGAGGAGTTAGCTAAGGATCGAAGAATCCTGAGAGTAAACAGGAAATATTTGAAAAAATATAGGCCTGTGCTTTGGTAGGTTAAAATATTAACAGAATAATTCATATGCAGAGTCGAAGCCAAAATGGTAACTAAGACAAAATGCCAAAATGGCTAAAGTCATTACAAAAATGGCTAAAGTCACTACGCCATAAATTCAACAGTCAAAGAAAAAAGTTCAAACAATTACAACAAGATGACTAGAAGGGAATAACAACCTTCATGCACTCATATTTTGACTTCTAGAGCTCTAAGTGACGTTCGAACACATACTTGTTAGAGGCCAGAGTGTTAAACTTTTTCTCTAGAGTTTCGTTCGACGTGATGTAACCCTTCCTGGATTTCCTTGTTAAGCTCCTCGCGGCCAACCTTTATAATCTCTTATTTGTGCTCTTTGTCTTTCTTTATGTTGGTTTGCAGGTCCTTGATCTATTATTCCCAGGCAGTTATGTTACTATCATAGGTTTTTATTTCTTTCTTATTTTGTTTCGAACTTGTTTCCAACTCAAAAACTCTGGAGGTGGATTCAGTGGCAGCCTCTCATTCAACTACTTGTGCTTCTGTTTTATTCTGAATTTTAGTTGAAGCGTATTTGATTCGATGGAGGTCTGCAGTGATTTAATCAATCAATAGCCCAAGTTCCATGATGATGTCTGCGACTTCTGGAGAGATGGTTAGGATATCAACTCGCTTCAGAAGGTCCTTGATCCCAAAAGAGGCAGAAGGATTATTCTCTAAGACTTAAAGCAGGTCAACGTCAAAAGCTTTCTCTTTGATCTTTTTGAGCAGATCATCAGCAGACTCACTCATAGAACGACCACCACACACAGTTGAGGAGCTAGAGCATTTGTGGTTTGAACTACCTCTGACGCTTATGATTTCCTTCTGGTATTCTGTTGGCTTACTCCATTTTAATACTTCTAATTCTTATGGTGAAATAGCAACAATATTACTAGTCAAAGGTGCCTTCAATTTTTTGGCAGCATCAGATGTTTGGATAGCCTCAGGAATTTCACCTGAGTTTGTGTTGTTCTCTTCGTCATCCTCTTCTTGTTCGTTTTGGTCATCAACTGGAGGGATGTTGAACATAGAGCAATCATCATCTTGTTCTTCCTCATCATCTAAGACATCTTTAGCTTGGTCAAGAATGTCTGATGAAGCATCATTCGATTTGTCTTGGACATTTTCCTCTGCCTCTTGGATATTCGTGTCTTCCTGGACTTCGATGATGGGATATTCTTCTTCTTCATCTCGACCAGAGTCGCTTGTTTGAGAATGTTGGGTGGTAGTTTTTTGTGGCAAAACTTCCCGTTATTCTTTAGCAGGTTTGCTAACCTCCCCCGTAGATCCCTTTGTCAAATCTTTAATGGACGTAGGATAATATGAAGGAGTGCTGGCAGGATGATACTATTGAGTGTTGGTGGGATGGTATGAAAGGTCTTTGTTGCTTACAAGAATAATGTTTTTGGCGCTTGATTGCCCAATACCGTCCGCACCACCCTACGAAGGAAATTAATCCACAATGAGTAGTTGAAAGTAAAAGAAATGAAATAACTGAGAAAAGTAAGGTGACATTCTTTTACCTTAGGACCTTTAGCTCTGGGGCTGGAGTTATCACTCTCAATCCGTTTAGGAGTAGTTTTAACAGCAGGCTCAGCGAGCACCTTTGGAACAACAGGTTTTTTGGTTTAAACCTGGTGACAACAACTTTTGGTTGAGAAGTGGAATCAGAGGTGTTCGCCATTTGCTTTTTCTTCTTGGCTTGTTTGGAGGTATCTACAGAGAGATTACCATCATCTTATTCGACTATTGGGACTTGGGGTTCCTTGAGTTTTCGTTTTTTTTTTGTGTTGGTGGTGGCTTTCGACTTGCCTGAAAAGAAATATCTCAAACATTAGAATATGAAGATAATACATCAAGAGAAATAATAACAATATGGGAAGTAAACCTTTAATGTTATTGTGGGTGCTTCTTCTTCCTCTTCGACTGTATCTTTTATTGCAACGATTTTCTTTGGAGGACATTTTTGTGTTGGTTTCCTCTCGACAGCTGAAAATAAAAAAATAAGCCAAAACAATTATCACAAATAAAAAGAGGAATCGAAGAACTGTTAGGAGAACAAGTAACTCGAAAAACCTCTCATTCCACACCTTCATATATTGGAGACTCTCTGTGAACATCCTTTATGCCAATATGAAGGTGTCTTTTGAAACTGTCTAGAGTATGCTTAGTCGGAACCACCCGTTTCACAAGCTTTAGAGAATCTTGTCGAAGAACTTTCACAAAATCCCCACAGACGAACCAGTCTGGAAACTGAGGGATGACGGCCACATCAAAATCAACAGATGGTAGTCGAGGGAATTTTAGTTTGTAAAGTTTGAAAGCCAACTCATACATGTGTTTCGGTTTAACATACAAAGGAAATTTAAAATTATAGAGTTTCTTCATAAAAACATTTTTCAAAGTAATTGCTGCTTCGCAGATGGTTCGACTAAGATCATCAGGTTTGTAGGCAATTTCAAATTATTTTTGGAATGCTTGGATTTCCTTGATATGAGTCGACGTACCTTTCTTGGTCTTTTCCTGTACAGAAGTGTAACACCTCAAAATTTACCCTCTTCTCTTGGGACTAGCTTTGCATTTTTTACATGTCATTTGTAGGTCATTAAACATTGCATATTGCATATCATGTGGTAACATGGAGCAAGTCATCCTTCTAGGTCTTGGTCAGAAGATAAGAGGTTGAGATTCTAGCCTGAGGGTTTATGGATGGATCACTAATCATCTGAGGATATGGGGTCCAAATTAGGGTTTCATGATTTCTCAAGAAGATTGATCAGATACCTTGAGATTAGGGTTTTGACCACTGGTCAACCCTAATCAGTTGAATCATCTGCATTAGGCCAATCAGGGCATGGCATGGAAATGGGGTCTACAATGGATATGGGGATCATCATGTGATTATATTGAGCTTATGGAAGCTAGGGTTTCATCCTTGAGCCATTTCATCAGGAGTTTGAAGCTCAACTTGATCAATGCACAGCCAAATTCATCTATTAGTCAGAAAAGTCAACTGTGGTCAACTGTGCCAGGATTGATGGATTTGGAGGTGGGAGAGAGTTGGATACACTTCATTCATGTTAAAACAAGTTTCATTTGGCATTTCAAACATCAAGAATGAAGAAAATAAAGTCAGGAGAAAACTTTCCAAAAATGGAAAGTGACTTGTAATGGAAGTTTCCAAAAATGGAAAGTTTTTCACCTCAAAATTACATGTCCAAAAATGCTTCAAATGAAATTTTGTTCAACATGAAAGTTGTAGATCTTGCTCTCACCTTTCCAAAAAGTCCAAGAACTTGAATTTCGCATGAATGGTTAACAAGTTATGGCCCAATCATTTTCCAAAAATGCCTAAATTCAAAGTGGCATAACTTTCACATGGAATGGCCAATTTGGGTGATCTTTCTTTGAGCAAACCACATTTCACATGTACTTTCATGATGTATGGTCAAATTTCATCAAAAATAAGCATGGCAAAAAGTCATTTTTCAAGTGATCTATTTGAAAATTGGTGGGAAAATAGGTGAAATTTCAAAATACATGGTTTTGGCACAAGAAGCTCATTCCAACATATCACATACATCATTTTAGACTTGCTTGAACTGTCATTGCACTGTTACATTGCTTAATTTGGCAAAGGCTATTTTGGACTTTCACTTGAAATTGCATTAGCACTAATTCACTTCATTTTTGCTAATTGTGATTAGTAAGTGGATTAGGCATTGGTATAAAGTGTTACGCATAACAGAAATTGGTAATCACATTTCATTCTCCAAGATCTAACAAACTTTTTCATCCAAAACCTCTCAAATTCTCTCAAACTTTTTCCAACTTTTCCATCATTTCTCCAAGAGTTCTTCATCAATTTGGTTCGTTCTTCTTGGATCTACACTCCATAAGCCTTGGCACACGACTGTTTCACCAATTCAAGGCCATAACATTGAAGAACTTGGACTGTTGCAACTTCACTCTTCCATGGCAATTTCATGATTCTTGCAACTGGAGCATCATTGAGCTGAGGAACCTTTTCCAATCAACTTCCATAGCCTTAAACTACTTCTGTTTTGGTGAATTGGACTTGGAAGCGCGCAAATCAACTTCTGCCATCATCATAAGGTAATTCTTCGAAATTCTTAATTGCATGAACTACGATATGGCTTTTGTAGATCTCTCGATGTAGATCATCATGATGCTTGTAGTTTTTGATTTGGTTGAGAATTGGATAAGAAATCTTGAATTGAAGTTCGATGCTCAATTCTATTTTCGTTCGATCTGTTTAGCATAGTTAGAATTAGGTTAAACTAGTTGCATTCGTGATGTACGTGATTCACCGGTCATTTTGATGTATGGTACGATGATTTTGGTTGAGATTTGCTCGTTTTGCATTTTCTGGAATTCCATTGATGTTCTTGATGAAGAACACTCATAAGAACGCGTTTGATCTTCAAAATCCTTTGCCTGCGTTTGAATTCTGTTTCCCGCGCCTCAGGGCCAATGAGAGAGCGCCAGCGCTTAAATGAGGGCGACCTCGTTTTGCTCTCGCTGGGGATAATTACCAAAATGCCATTTTCAGAATTAATTCATGTTTATTTCTTTTTCTTTTTTCATTTTATTTCATTTTGATTCACATGAACTTAGAAAATTCATAAATCATTCATTATTTGTCCAAATTTTGTGAGATTTTTTGCACTGTTCTCCTTATGATGTGTAGTTTTTAATGGTGATTTTTATGATTTTTGTGCACGTATGAAAAAATAATTTGCTTAGGGATTGTTTGGATGTATGCAATTTGTACATGCTTTGCCATATCACTCATGAAATGCTGATGCTTCCAAAGAAATTCATGAATTTTTTTGTGCATGTTCTGGACTCTTTGCTAGTGATTTGGATGTATAGTTTGCAATTTTTGGATCCCTGGTTGATGAGATATGAATTTTTGATTAGAGGTGTGACAATTTGTGTCACACCATGCTTGATGAATTTCATGATTTTATTTGATGTGCTTGTGAACATTGGATTGAGCCAAATTTTTGCATGATTGAGCATATGGATGTTGAGAACACGTGTGAATTTTTCTGGATTTATTGATGGCATTTCCTATTTGTTTGGGATTTTTTCTCTCTGTTTGGTCATTTGTTGATTTTTTGTGACACATGTTTGGTGTTTGATTTGTGAAATTCTGGTCATTAATTGGATGAGTGTGAAATTTGGTATGAGCATTGTAGACACATTATAGGTCATTGTGGTTTTGATCCCATTCATTTATCATGTATTGTCACTGTTTTATGATTGATGGAAGTTGGTGCTTGTTTTGATACCATGTGTTGGCTTGTTTGAACTTGTCTGAACTTTAGGAATTTCATTGACCTACTTCCCTGGATCCAAATGAGCTGAAATTTGATATGCTATTCATTGGATATGTTCTGTTTAGACTTGAATTTTTGTGGAATTTATTGAAGTGTTTTGGTATGCTTTTGATGATGATCATTCTGTTTGGTCCTTTGAGGTTGCAAATTGCATGTTTGATGCCTTTTCTTTCATAAAATGATGATAATGAATGATATGAGCAGGGGACCAATTGGTTTTGTTTCTAAATTGTTTGATTGTGGTTTTGGATAATTTTCACTTGCTGTTTTGGATTTTTCATCCCCTTTGGACCCTAGGCTTGTCCTAGTGGTCTTGTTTCTCACTTTTGAATTGTGTTTCAGGAAGAGATGCAAAGGCTTTAAGGGGAAAAAATGCAAGTTGATTAAATTGAGTTTGGTTGCTTGTTGTAAACTAACTTGTGTGTTTTGAAGGATGCTTGGCTCAATTGAGTTGATTGTGCTTTGCACATGGCATTGTCTGTACATATTAACTGTTAACTTTGCTGTTTGACTATTTGAGTTGAATACTGATTGTATTAGATTGATTTCAGGTACCATAGTCGCTTTAGTTCTTTAAGAACTTGCTGTGCTGCTGCTTGGTTGTATAAACCAGTTGAGGTAGACTCTCTTGTCTCCATGTAGTCTGGAAGACCTGGCTTGTTATTTAGCCAGGCAACTGTCTGAAGTCCTCCTTAAGAGGCGATGTTTGTGATTGTTTAACTTTGTCCCCAAGCAGGTAAAGACCTCTATGAGGCAATTGGCGGACAAAAGAGATACGCAATCTATCTCCTGCTATTCTTGTTGAGTCGTCCCTCTGCTCACACCACGGTGTTGATGCATTGGGACATTAACCCAAGATCTTGTACATTTGTACAGTTGAGTCTGAGTCTTGAGCGTAGAAGGGTTCCTCCATTCTGAACCCACGCTCCTTTGTCTGAAGCTCTCCCTGGCCAGGGATAAGAGCTGTGAAGTCTAATCTTCACTCACCTTTCATCTGGCTGCACCCTGACTCTCAATGTCAGGGTTAAGAGCTAAACACCACCCTTGTACAGATGACTTGCCTTGGCAGTCTGACCCTTTGTTTGAGCCCACTTTTTGACTGGATATAGTGTGTGCTAAATGTGGATGTTTGATTTGTTTTGTTGATGCTGGCATGCTTTGCTTTTTCCTGGTTAGGATTAGCTTGCTGTTGTGCAAGTAGATAGAAACCATAACATAGGGCAATGATGCATGATAACACTAGGCTCGAGTACAGCTCCCTAGTAGTGTGTCTCCCTTTGTATCTGGTTAGAATTTCTTTCCCGTTCAGGGGAACTACGTCGCCCTGATCCTCATACCAGATGAGGTACGTAGGCAGGAGACCGTGCGAGGTCTCTCCGGGCACTTTTTTTTCTTTTTGTGTGTGTTTGCTTGTTAATCCTCTTGTGTGTCAGGATATGGATGTAAGCCCAGCGATTGGCTGTCCGTATCCTAATTGTGTTTGTTTGGTTCGGAAGCCGATGTAAGTCCAGCGATTGGCGTTCGGGTTCCATGTTTGCCTGTGTTTGTGTGTGTCTTGTTTGGCGTGCGTGAGCCGAACTACGGCAGCTCTGATTCTCGTTCCAGACGAGATACGTAGGCATAGGATGCGATATCCTAGCGAGCCCCCTCCTCTTTTACCCCACCTGTGTGGTCTTCAGTGTGTGTGTGTGATGTTTGTTTAGCAACCTTTTCTTTCTTTTAGAGCGTGGATCCCGTCGAGTACGACGGACGTGAGGGGTGCTAATACCTTCCCCTTGCGTAACCGACTCCCGTACCCTTTCTCTTTGGTCGCGAGACCATGCTTTTTCCTAGGTTTACTCTGAGTGTTTCCTTTCCCTCTTTTGGGATAAATAACGCACGGTGGCGGCTTTGTGCTGTTTTTGTTTTAGCCCGCCGGTTGTTTTTCGCGGATGCGACAGCTGGCGACTCTGCTGGGGACCAACCAGATGTTGACCTGTGCTGGTCCATCTTCCCTAAGCGAGTCTCTCCTAGCGTTCTAGGATAGTTTAGGTTGCTTGTGCCGCTTTATTTATTGCATTTATTATTCTAATTGTGTATATATTTGCATAAATATTTGCATGCATCATACTATCATGTTGCCGTCCTCTGTGCAGGTGGTTCCTCTGTTTTGGGGTGGGTGTTCTGAGTGGGGCTAAAACCCAGGCCCGAGTATACACCTAGGATTAGTGTGGTCTCACGTTCCTCACATGCCGGTTGGGCATGCTGTTGCGACGCGACATACCACAAGCCGGACGAGGTTCATCTGAGAGTGCTCTTCCTCAGTGGGGTTTTCCACTTTGGTTGGGTTACCTCTTTTGGGCTATTGACTTCGGTGACCGATCTTTCCCGGATCTTTGGTTTAGACAGTCTTAAGGGAGCTACAATGGCACACCCGAAAGGGCAAACCCATTGAGTATCTCTGCCCGATTGTCGAGACTATTATCCGCCTTAGGATGACCTTATTAGAATTTACCTGTGAGGGGAGGGTGATTCTTTCAGATGCATGTTCAGATGGTGACTTTGATGGTGACTATTGATCAGAGTCCTATTTATAAGTCGGATTTATGGCCATTTATTTCTGAGACGCCGGAGTGCTGTCCAAGTTATTTATCAGTGGGGATCCGTTTATTTCAGGATTCCCCGGGCCGATTCAGAGATAGTTATGGGTATCTGCTCAGAGGTTGTCTGATGATGATGGTGATGTATCTTCCGTTTATTTCGGAACCCATGAGTTGGATTTGTGGTTACATATTCCTTCAGATGGTTGTGATCAGTTCAGAGATCAGGGTTGTGACTCAGAGCAACAGATGATCAGATGACTTGGAGGATGGCAATGCATTGCATTCATTCATCTGCATCATTACATCTTGCATTTACCTGCATCTAACACATGTTTATCCATATGCAGGGACATTTCTATTGAGATCCTGGTTGAGAGACTTTCTGCTCAGATATGAGAAGGCCCGGTTTGAAGGATGATGTCGCCTATAGCTTCTTTGACCCAGAGATCAGTGTGCTGAAGGATATGATAGCATTGATTACACCCGACCATGTGGGGATGTTTCGTGAGATGTATGGGGGTATTCTGAAGATGGTTTTCAGACTCACTGACAGAGACAGGAGCGCCATTCATACTCTTCTCCAGTTCTATGATCCTGGTTTGAGGTGTTTTGTCTTCCCAGATTACTTACTCGGACCTTTGATGGAAGATTATGCTGATATGTTGGGCATCCAGATCAGAAATCAGGTTCCTTTCTATGCTACTAAGGAAGAACCCGATATTGGAGGGATTTCCCGTGCTCTTTATTTGAGTCCGGAGATGGTTAAGGGAAGTCTGAAAGAGAAGGGGAAGTTGCCTGGTTTTCATCTGAGTTTCCTAGAAGCTAAGGCTAAGGAGCATGCTGAGTTGGGTAACTGGAACACAGTCTGTGCTTTGATTGCTGCAGGCATTTATGGGATCATTCTGTTTCCTAACCAGAAGAGCTTCGTGGATATTAACGCCATTCGCTTGTTTGTTCAGAGGAATCCTATCCCTACCTTGATCGGAGATGTCTACTATTCAGTTCATAACAAGAACGAGAAGCGGCGTGGGGGATTGATTCGATGTTGCACTCAGCTGCTATACAAGTGGTTTATGGGATATTTGCCTTCCAAGGGTGCTTTTGTTCTGCTTGGCCAAAATGTTAATTGGGCAACCAAGCTGATGGGTTTGAGGGCCAAGGACATAGCTTGGACTCACAGTAGTGGGGTTGGACAAGATTTCATCTGCAGCTGTAGGGGTTTTCCCAATGTGCCACTTTTAGGAGTGCAGGGTTGCATTAATTATAACCCTACACTTCTTAAGAGACAAATGGGATTAGCTATGGAGCTTCCTCCGTTCAAGAGTGAGGTTCAGGAGACTTTGTACTTCCCAGCTGAGGGCAATCAGGCCAGGTTGAAGCAGGTAGCTGAGGCATGGCGTAGCATTCAAAGGAAAGGCAAGGTTTCTTGGGGTAGAGCTAATAACAGATCTTTTCCTCCATTCGATGATTGGCTCAGTAAGAGAGTGGAGCTTACTTGTCTACCATTTCCTATGGTCGATCCTTGGTATCCGTTGGTTGAGGAATCTCCTTCTTCTGTTGGTATGGATGAGTTCCTAGAGATGAAGCGGGAGAGAGATCAGTTGCTTGCGGAGAAAACGGAATTAGAGATGACTGTTGCTCGGGTTCAGATGGCTAACCAGGAGATCAAAGGGAAGATGGAAGATCAAGACAAGCGACATGCCCTGGAAGCAAAGCGCTTTGAGATGGATACTGCCTACTATGGGAAGGTCAGTCAGGCTTTGGCATCTTCAACCAAGGAGCACGACGTCACCAAAGAGAGATTGGCTAGAGCTTCAAAGGTCATTGAAGATGAGAAGAAGAGGCAAATCCTCGTGAGAGATCAGAGAGACGCCAGAGCCAGAGTCCTCGCTGCAGAGTGGGAAGCGGAGAAAGCAAAGATCATCGCCGAGAGAGATCATTACCTTGCTGAGAGGGATCATTACTTCAGGCAGATGAAGATTCACCAGAAAGAGGTGGGGAGATTACAGCAGGAGAACACCGAGCTCAGGTTCGCCGCAGAGTTCGCGAAGATGGTTGATGAGATAGGGCCGTCTGTGGGACCCTCATCAGGCTAGCTTTATCATTTGTGTGGATTACCGTCAGGCTTGTTGACGGAATTCATTTGCTTGTATTTCTTTCCCGATTCTGGAGATTTGTATCTGATTTGATGTATGACTATGGCACTTATTGTGCATTTTGCTATGTGATGGTTATTTTCATTCAGTGATTGATCTTCAAGCTTTATTTGCTTTCCCATATGCACTCACACAAGCACACACATGGTTGGGCGGTATTTTGCTGAATCAAATATCTCTGATCTGTATAATGAAATCAAATGCTGAATATCAGAATATTGCTGACGGGTTATTATTTTGTCTCGATGAAGCCAGGATCAAGAGACAAAGTGTTCCGCGTATGGATAAACACTGCATTCATGCATGATCATAATAACTTGTGTTTTATTTTGCAGGTATTTGTTGCTAACATGCTTGATTGTGACAGGAATCATTGCTCGTGCTCGCAGAGCTGTACCTTTGCACTCAACCCATCCTCACAGATACTTCACGCGACGCAATACTCCCAGACTAATGGATCTCCCAAATACAGACATCCTCGAGCTGAAGGACAAGATGAATGAGCTGATCAACGTTATGCAAGGTTTCGCAGTTGGTCAGAAGGCTCTAGCTGATAAAGTCGAGAAGCTCGAGCGGGCTTCATCAGCAAACAGTGGTGTGAACCTGGATGGTGTCTCCAACCAGGGGCTGGGTGGTTCCAGAGACGGTGGTAAGAGAACAACAGTGGGTATAGTAAACAATGCCGCTGGTTTCGGTGTTGCGAGTGGTCAACCGGGTCAGAATATGAAGGATAGTCTTTTCCCGCCTTTCTTCGGGGTTGACGACGACAGAGAGGAAGACCGAGAGGCTGATCAGTTCTCGATGCACAACGAACCGTTTGGTCAGTATGGTGTCCCACCACAGAATAAAGAGATTCAGCTGCTGGCTGAGAAAATCAGAGCTTTGGAGAGTTATGCCGCTCCTGGGGTGGTCAACATGTCAAACATGGGGCTGGTAGAGGGGATTGTGATCCCGCAGAAGTTTAAAGCGCCCACATTTGATAGGTACAATGGGAGTTCCTGCCCCGAAACTCATCTGCAAGCGTTTGTCCGTAAGATCTCAGCTTACACCATGGACCAAAAGCTGTGGATGTACTTCTTCCAGGACAGCCTGTCCGGAGGCTCACTGGAATGGTACACCAAGCTCAAGTCCTCAGATGTCAAGAATTGGCAAGATCTTGGGGACGCATTCTTTAAACAGTATCAGTTCAATGCTGATATGGCCCCGAGTCGTACCCAGCTGCAGGGTATTGTTGGTTGTAAATTTACGTGTCGGGTTTTTGTTATCGTATCCACAAGGATTGTAAGATATCACCGCCGTTCGATGGTTGTATTAATTCTAGCTCAAGTAACAATAGGGTTTTGATTGGTTGTCACGTTATCTTGCATAAAAAGGTATTAAATTGCGGTAAAAGTTATGGTTTGATTAAATGAGAAATATTGTCAAAGTTAGGGTTCGATGATTACTTTGCATGTATTTGTTCGGTCAACAATCTTATAAACTCCTTTAGATGATAAATCATTTCACAAAGTCCTCCCAATATGTTTCTCTCGAACACACATTGTGAAGTTTCCCATTTTGATCCATTGTTTCTCTCGAACACAATCTATCAAAATGACAACGTTTTTGGTTCAACCTTATGGTGAACAAAATCATTCATTACTATCTCTAGCTAACAAACAAGATTGGATGAAAACCTAGGTCAAGAGTTGGTAAACATCTCTCGATCATAAACCAACACAAAGAGTTTTAAATAGAAACAAAGTTTTCATCATATATTCACCATTAAAGAGTTTACACATGAAGATCCTTACATTTACACACAAAGCTAGTAATCACCTACATCTAACCTTGACAAATGGATGACTTAGCTACTCATTTTCATGGTAGCTTGGTCGGCAAGTTTCGGAAGAAGGTTGATCAACATCCAAGTCGGATAATCGATGTTGGATGGGAATCCACCTTCTTTTTGTAGAAGATGATTACAAGATGAAGAGAAATGAAAACTAAGGCATAAAAGCTCCCAAGAACAATGCTGTAAAAATATCTAACAAAAGTACAAAAGTGGAAAAATGAGGTAAAACTAGGTATGGTGCTCAAAAGTGGCACCTGCTACTTATAGAGTAGTACTGGGCTGTCATGCTCGCTAGGCGAGCAGAATGGCTCGCCTAGCGAGGGTCTAATTGTGGCACACAAGGCACCTGCGCCCAGAGAAAACAGACTAACTCAAACTGTCATGTTCGCCTAGCGAACACACCTTCGCCTAGCGAAGGACACGCTCCAACCTTCTGTTGGTGTAAGCCCTAGAGGCCAATACATTTTGGTACTTGTATCGAATAATAAAAGGCATTCTCTTTATTATGGTTGATTAATAAAGTCCCTGGAATAGATAGTCCGTTTAATGTATTAAGTGTGACTTAATCATGAGAACACATTAAACATAAGGACATTATTCCTAAAGTATCCGTAGTCGAGCTTTAGTGTGAAGTGGGATAACATTAAAGCATTAAGACTATTATGTTTGTAGACTGATGATCACATCTCATGGATCATGGATAAAGAGTTATCAAGTCTTAAACATAGGTATGAATATTAGGAGTAATATTTATACCGGATTGACCCGCTATGAGAATACTATATAGAAAGTTATGCAAGGTGTCATAAGTTATTCTCATGGTGATAATAGTGTATTCCACTCTTCGACCTGAAACCACTATGGACCCTAGATGTAGAGTCGAGTGCTTTATTGCTGATCCAACGTTGTCCGTAACTGGATAACCATAAAGACAGTTGATGGGTACTCCACGAAGCATGCTGAGGGACATGAGTGACCTAGATGGAATTTGCCCATCCTGCATAACAGGATAAATGTCTATGGGCCCAATATTGAACTGGACAAGGATGACACGGTCTATGCCTTGTGTTCAATATAGACATAAGGGCAAAAGGGTAATTATACACATAAGTATTATCACAGAAGGAATTGTCAGATCACATGACATTTTCGTGTCTTGGGTAGCAGTGATGTGTTGCTAGATACCGCTCACTGTTTATTATGTTAAATGTGTGATTTAATATAATTGCCAACGTCACGAAAACCTACAGGGTCACACACAAAGGACGGATTGATGAGAGATAGAGTAACTAAGGAATATCGTAAGGTACGGTACCCTTAAGTGAATTATAGAACATCGTAAGGTACGGTGTACTTGAGTAGAATACGAAATGTGGTAAGGTACCATGGGCTTAAGTGATTTTGGGCATATTATAAGATATGGGCCAAAATACACTTAAGTGGGCTTTTTAGCTTGAAGCCCACACAAGTGGTTCTATAAATAGAACCCTTGTGCAGAAGCAAAAATTTTGCGGTTGCATTATTTTCGTTTTCTCTCACTCTCTCTCTCACTCAAAGCCTTCATTCGTACCAGCTAGCACTGAGATTGAAGGAACCCGTTCGTGTGGACTGAGTAGAGACATTGTCATCGTTCAACATTCGTGATCGTTTAGTGGATCTGCATCAAAGGGTTTGATCGTCACAAGAGATCTGCATCAAAGGGTTTGATCGTCACAAGAGATCCGCACCAAAGGTTTCAACCGTCACAAGAGGTAAATATTCTATCACTGATCATGACCATTCGTAAGGATCTCTAAAGGAGAAATTTTAATTTCCGCTGCGCTTTGGGTCGCAATTCTCCTTCACCTTCGCCCCAGCGAGGTTGAGAGGTTTTGCTACTGGAATGCTCGTTGGGGACTCGCTAGAGCTTCGCCTAGCGAGTGAGTGCTAGCTGCGCTCTTCACCAAAACTGAACGAACTCGCTACCACCTTCGCTATCAGCTCGCCTGGCGAATTTATTTGATAATTTACTGGAGCTTTTCGCTAGCAGCTCGCCTAGCGAGCAGGCTTCGCCACAGCCTTCGCCTAGCGAGCATGCTGAAGAATGCTTGTTTTCCTTGGTTCCTTTGCCAACTTTCTTGTGTCTTAAATTTCAATTATTTCATGCCTTCTTCCTGCACAATAACACACAAATCAAAGGCACCAAGCTTGTTTATCAATGTAATGCATTTCATCTAAAACAAAGGTGATTTTGACAATTTAGCAAGGAAATAGAGTGAAAGATACCCTTAATTGAAGGCTCAAATAAGCACTTTTGGGTATCTAACAACTCTCCCCAACTAGATTCTTGCTTGTCCTCAGGCAAAGTATGCCTCTTGAAGGACAAGAGGATTTGCTTTAAGAAAATGGTTTCTCCGAAGTTGGATAAACGGCTCAAACACAAGCGAAATCAGCATATACAAGTTTCCAACGGTTCGAATAAAATAATACACAAGAACTAAAACTTAAATAGCAATGCAAAATATTTATCTATCTACAACAATACTATTCTGAATGAATCATCCTATCTCTCCTCTTCGAATAAGGAATGAAGATTTTACGCGTTTGCAACCGCGGGAATAATCTCACTCTCTAACAAACAATGAAGAAATCAAATAGATTCATACAATGTCTAACAATTAAAAATGGTACTGTGGAAGCATAAAGATCACTAAGGGCTTTTCGGTTGAAGCTTGGTTAGGTTAACAAACAAGGGTCATTTCTAAGGCCATTGAAACGAAAGTGCCGATGCAAAAGAGACATTCACAGTATTATTCACACATCTCGACTTTGTTTCATTTGTTTCTTATTTGAAACCTTTACAACACATATTCCACAACTCAATTTTTATTTTTCACTATTTTTCTTCCAAGCAAGCATTCATTTTCATTCTTTCTATTTTTGTTCTTTTCTTTCACATCAAATATACAAAACAAATGTTTCTTTTCTATATTTTCTATACATATATTTTTTTATGCTTGCTCGGTTTTTCTTTTCTTTTTCAAGAGTTGTGGTACTTACCGATTCTTTTTCGTTCTCCCCAACTTACTTCTTCCTCACCCTAAGTGAATGCTCTTAACTTTTTACGGCAAAAGAACAATAATCAAGATTTTCTGGGTTGTAAAAAAAAGATTTTTGAGATCTCGCTTTATTTCAAGCCGAGATTCAACTGTTTAAGCTCTAAGGGGTTAACAAATACTCTCTCTGCTCACAAGTAAGTTGTTTTTTTTTTTTTTTTTTTGATGTAGTTGTGCTCAAAAGAAAACAAGTGCCTTGATCATTTCTAATTGCTTCCATAATTTCACAATAATAAAAGACAAAGCATGAATCACATGAATCAACAAAACTTATTAGAATCCAGCATTTAAGTGTACAATGGAGGTTTCCTCACAATTTGTGGTTTTAAGTTCTAGATGAAACATTCATTCAATTATGTTGCAAAAAGACAATATTCAATTTACCTAAAAGAGTAAAGTTCCTAATGCATTCTAAAATTCTAGCCGGAGGTAACCATGTACCTTAGCTTCATTCACTTGTTTATTCTTATCATTGCCATCCAAGCTCGGATGCACCTTCATTGGGTACTTCTTGAGGAGCAACCAATCTAGAAGGTTTGCCACTTAATCACCCAAAAATTTATTAAACAAACAAAATTAAAAACAGAAATAAATAACATTAACTGAAAATATAAATTTGTTCATGGGGGACAAAACACCCCAATAGTACAACACCAAAGTCAAGATACAAAATTCGAAAATACAAATAAAAATAACATAAAAACTGAAAAGTACAAAAACTTAACCCTCTAAGGGCTCAGGACTCCTCCTCGCTACCGGCATCAGAACCGGTAGCCTCATCATCAACATCATCATCATCATCATCATCAGCAGCAGCAGCGCCCACCCCCTCACTATACACTGGCGTGTCCACATGCCAGTTGGCGTTAAGCAGAAACTGCTCACGCGTCATCAAAGCATGAGCACCACTTCCCTGCAGCTGTAACCGCTGCATAGAGTCGTGCATATCAATCATAGCTCTCTGGGATGCCGCCATCCATTCCAAACTGTAATTGCACACAGCTTGGACGTATGGATCTAGTCTAGGAGTAGAAGTACCAGGACCATCAGAAGCCCGGGTACTTCCTGAAGCAGCACTGCCTCTAGCATTCTTCGCTCTACAGTATTTGGCCACATACCGGTCATCGATAGGTGGCGGGATCCTTACCTGACCCCGAGACGGAAGTCTCACCCTTGCCTGAATGCATAAACTCATGATCAAGCACGGGAAAGCTAGGGGACAATTTACACGAGCCCCCGACTTTAGCCCGCTCTCTATCACGGACTTCAGCTCATTGGCGATGATCCTCGCCACATCGATCTGGACGTTGGTGAGGATAGAATGGACCAAATGTGCCACTGGGATCGGCACTGTAGAGGTGTGTGACTTCGGCTGTATGTTGGTCAGAACCATCAGTAGAATCAGTTGAGCCAAGGGAGTCATGTCCTCCCTATGAAACCTCATTGGAACCCCAGATGGGTTCAGCTCAACAGATTTCCCTGGTAAAAGCAGGGCGGCACTAATGGCTGGAACATCACGGTGAAGCCGTAGGTCAGTATGGTACGTGTCCCTCTCTTCAGCTCCCAGCTGGAGCGGCTCCCCAAGGACTCGGTTGATAGCATTCCGGTCAAATGCCACTGGACGCCCGACCACTTTAGATACCCAAGTAAAGGGCTCGTCGTCATCGGGTAGTGCGTTAGCATAAAATTCCCGCACTGTAGTAATGTCGTAATGCTCTAAGGGATTAATCAACCGATCCCATTTCTTCGCGTCAATCAACCCGGCAAAATTTCTGTTAGTGCCCTATGGGTTGATCAGGAATCGCTTCTCCGGAAGAATTTTCCGCTTCTCCAGAGAAATGTATCTGGCGGCCTGCTTCGGGCCGACAAACTTGTCTTGGTCAAACTGGATAGGCACTGTCCGAGAAGTAGTCGCTCCCTTTCTTTTCTTAGGCGCTCCAGACCTTGACTCCATCTGCAAAATATGAGACGAAACAACACACACCAAACAAACAGATTAGACATCAAAGCAATATTCAAAAGACTGTCATGCTCGCTGCTGCTTCGCCTAGCGAAGTGGCAGCGAACGCTCGCCCCAGGTTCGCCTAGCGAGTGCTAGCGAATCGTACGGGTTTTGGGATTTTTCAGCATGTTCAGAGATTCTCCCCCAAAACCCATACTCAAATGGTTCCAACATCAGAACCTAATGATATATCAAGTAAATAACCGTTCTATGCTATTGGGGATTACATATTTGCATTCAAAACCTAAAATCCCCAATTCTAAAACCTAAAATCCCAATTTGCAAAACCTAAATTACCACATGCACACCTAATGTTTCCCATACTCCACTCATCCTAATTGCACTTCAAATTGGAAATTTAGAGTTCAAACAAAAAGAAAGAATGTAGTAGGGCAAACCTTAGTTACACGGATTTGGAAATGTGAAGTGAGTAGAGTTTGCAATCGACCGAAAAGGAAGAGAGTGTTAGTGAGAGAGATGCAAATGAGAGATTGTGGAGAGCTCTTGAGAAAATTTTCGCAGCAGGGTTGCAAAACAGCAAATTTGTGTTAGGGCAAAAATGAGTGCCCTGCTGAGTTTTTAAATAAGTGCTGTCATGCAGCGCTCGCTGCTGCTTCGCCTAGCGAGCAGCTAGCGAATCAGCTCGCTACTGCCTCGCCTAGCGAACAGCAAGCGAGCATGACAGCAATTGCCTTTTCAAAGGCAGCAATTCATGTTCATACAGCATGGTTTAAGCACAAAGAAACCCAACACACACAACACAAAAAAACAGTAAATACTTACAATGTTGGGGTGCCTCCCAACTAGCGCTTGTTTAACGTCGGCTAAGCTCGACGGTGCGATGCTCACAGAGGAGCATCAAGCGGTAGAGCACAGCTCTCGCGATCCACATGACCACCGAGATAAACTTTCAACCGTTGGCCATTCACGGTCCAACTATCTTTCTTGTCTATGTCTTCAATAACAATAGCCCCGTACTCCTTCACCTCTTTCACCCGAAATGGCCCGGACCATTTTGATTTCAACTTCCCGGGAAACAATTTCAACCGGGAGTTGAACAATAGGACCAATTGTCCGGGCACAAATTCTTTGTTACAGAGCTTCTTGTCGTGATACTTTTTTGCCTTTTCCTTGTACAACCAACTTGAGTGGTATGCGGCATTGCGCATCTCCTCCAACTCAAGTAGTTGCACTTTCCTTTTGTCACCGGCCAACTCATTTTCAAAATTTAAAAACTTTAGGGCCCACAAGGCCTTGTGCTCCAATTCAACCGGCAAATGGCAAGTTTTACCAAATACCAATTGAAAGGGAGTTAGGCCAATTGGAGCTTTAAAGGCCGTACGGTAGGCCCATAATGCTTCGTCCAATTTTTGGGACCACTCCTTTTTTGAATTAGACACGGTTTTTTCGAGGATTCTCTTAATCTCACGATTAGAGACCTCAGCTTGCCCATTAGCTTGTGGGTGATACGGAGTCGTCACCCTATGCGATACACCGTAATGTTTTAAAATAGTTTCCAAAGGTGCATTACAAAAGTGTGACCCTCCGTCACTTATCAACACTCGGGGGGTTCCGAAACGGGAAAATATGTTTTTCTTCAAAAATTTTATCACCGTTTTCGCATCCGCCCGAGGTGAGGCAATCGCCTCAACCCACTTAGAGACATAATCGACAGCAACAAGCATGTACTCGTTCCCATAAGAGGGTGGGAAAGGTCCTACGAAATCTATGCCCCAACAATCAAATACTTCCACTTCTTGGATATTTTGGAGAGGCATTTCATCTCTCTTACCTATCCCACCGCTTCTTTGGCAACTGTCACAACTTTGCGCATGGGTATGTGCGTCTTTGAAAATAGTGGGCCAATAAAATCCCGATTGAAGAATTTTAGTGGCCGTTCTAACCCCATTATAATGTCCGCCGTAAGGCGAGTTGTGACAATGCCAAAGGATGCTCTGGGCTTCATCTCCAGTTACGCATCTCCTTAATAGGTTATCACTACCCAACTTAAACAAGTATGGGTCATCCCAAACATAATACTTCGCATCCGAAAGGAACTTCCTTTTTTGGTTCGAAGTTAGGTCGGAAGGCACAAAACCACTAGCCTTGTGGTTTGCAAAGTCTGCAAACCACGGCCTAACTTGAACCTTAAACAGTTTTTCATCAGGAAATTCTTCCCGGATTTCCTTTTCAGATGCGGTAACCTCCACATTCACTAAGCGGGATAAATGATCCGCTACCAAGTTTTCCGACCCCTTCTTGTCTTTGATTTCTACATCGAATTCTTGTAACAAGAGGATCCAACGGATGAGCCTTTGCTTCGAATCCGGTTTGGTTAGCAGATATTTAATCGCCGCGTGGTCGGTATACACAATGACTTTAGACCCTATAAGATAAGACCTAAACTTTTCTAGCGCATACACTATTGCAAGTAGTTCTTTTTCCGTTGTGGCATAGTTTATTTGAGCCTCGTTAAGAACCTTACTTGCATAATGTATTGCATGAAAAGATTTGTCTTTTCTTTGGCCAAGTACCGCTCCAACAGCATAGTCACTCGCATCACACATTAGTTCAAAATTTTCATTCCAATCGGGAGCGACTATTATTGGAGCGGTAACCAATTTTTCTTTTAAAGCTTCAAAAGCTTGCAAACAATCTTCGGTGAAGAGAAATACCTGGTCCTTGGCGAGCAAATTGCTCAAAGGCTTAGCCACCTTTGAGAAGTCCTTTATAAAGCGCCGGTAGAACCCCGCGTGCCCCAAAAAGCTTCGGATGCCCTTCACATTCACCGGAGGGGGTAATTTTTCAATCACTTCAACCTTAGCTCTATCCACTTCAAGCCCCCTTCTAGAGACTTTGTGGCCTAGCACGATCCCCTCGGTCACCATGAAGTGACACTTCTCCCAATTAAGCACCAAATTGGTCTTCACACATCTTTCCAACACCGTTTTCAAATTTGCCAAGCATAGACTAAACGTCCCACCAAATATCGAGAAGTCATCCATGAAGACTTCCATTGTTTTCTCTATCAGATCGGCAAAAATGGCTTGCACACATCGTTGGAAAGTCGCCGGTGCATTGCACAGCCCAAAGGGCATTTTGCGGTATACGAACACTCCAAACGGACACGTGAAAGCCGTTTTCTCATGATCGGCCGGGTCAACCGCAATTTGGTTGTACCCGGAGTAGCCGTCCAAAAAACAATAGTATTGTTGGCCCGATAGTCTTTCGAGCATTTGATCCATAAATGGGAGTGGAAAATGGTCCTTTCGAGTCGCGGTATTCAACCGCCTATAATCAATACACATTCTCCACCCCGTTGCAACTTTAGTGGGGATCAATTCGCCCTTGTCATTCCGGATCACGGTAATCCCCCCTTTCTTCAGAACAACGTGCACGGGACTAACCCATGGACTATCCGAGATCGGGTAAATCATCCCCGCATCCAACAGCTTTACCACCTCCTTTCGAACAACCTCCTTCATGGTAGGATTTAAGCGGCGTTGTGGTTGAGCTACCGGCTTGAAATCCTCTTCCATCAAAATCTTGTGCATACAATAGGATGGACTAATTCCTTTTAGATCGGAAAGAGTCCAACCCATGGCTTCTTGATTTGTTTTTAGCACAATGATTAGACGGGCCTCTTCTTCATTTGTCAAAAGGTTGCTTATGATGACCGGCTTTGCCTCGGTCTCATCAAGGAATACATATTTCAAAGTAGAGGGTAGCACTTTCAATTCAATTGGCGCTTTTTCGTCAATAACCTCTTTTTCCAAGTTTTCCTCCTCTACTTCCCATGGTTGAAAGTCGTCTAAACTATCAAGTTCCTTTAAGCATTCCTCAAGAGCTAGCTCTTCTTCAACAGTGAAAACCTCCAATGAGTCATCAAGAGCTAACTCCATTGGAGATATCTCATGAATATGCTTTGAAACCTCCATAATAGCGTCTTCGATCACATCGATGCGAAAGCTATCATTTCTATCTTTAGAATGCTTCATTGCCTCGAATAGATCGAATGTCACTTCCTCATTTTGCACTCTCACCTTCATTAAACCGTCATCAACATCTATCATCATTCGTGCGGTCTTCATGAACGGTCGGCCCAAGATGAGCGGAGCATCATCATCTTCCTCCATATCAATAACAATAAAATCGACCGGGAAAAAGAATTTGTCGACCTTCACCAAAACATCTTGGGCTACGCCATGAGGATGGGTCGTCGACTTATCCGCCAATTGCAACGTCATTCGGATGGACTTAATCTCAATGTTGCCAAGTCTCTTGATAATTTACAAAGGTATAAGATTAATGCTTGACCCCAAGTCAATAAGTCCTTTCCCGACATAGACGTCGCCAATTTTAACCGGCAATGTAACTCTTCCCGGATCAACCTCTTTCTTAGGAAGTGTCCTTTGAATAATGGCACTACAGCTCGCATCAAGGACGATGGTCTCCGGTTCCGTATACCTCCGCTTTTTTGTTAGTATGTCCTTCATGAATTTGGCATACTTGGGCATTTGCTCCAAGGCTTCGGCAAACGGAATGTTGATTTGCAACTGTTTAAAAATATCCATGAACCGGGCATAATGCCGTTCATTCTCCCTTTTGGACGGGGCATGAGGATAAGGAAGATTTTGGACCGGAGTAGCGCTCACTACCTCCTTTCCCTTTGCAATTCTAGCACTCTTCCATCTAGGCTTTTTCACTACCTCCCTTATTACCTCATCACTTGTATTTTCCTCAATCTCCACACTTTTTTTCTTTTCAACTTCACCATTATTTTCGTTATTTTCAACTTCTTCCTTTTCACTCCATTCCCCCACTTCACCATCAACATTTTCCTCCAATATTTCCTCCTCAATTTCTTTCTCTTTCTCTCTTTGTTCACTCTCAACTCTTTTTTTATTCTCACTACCCAACTCCCTCCCACTTCTCGTCATGATCGCCTTACAATGTGCATTAAGATTTGTTTGCGTGTTTGCCGAAAAGGAAGGACCGGTTTGTTGTTCCGCGAGTTGCTTAGCAAGTTTCCCAACTTGAGTCTCGAGATTTTTTATGGCCGCGTCATTGCTCTTTTGGTTAGCCATTGACATTTGCATGAATTGCGTCAATGTCTCTTCCAATTTAGAATTTACGACCGGCGGTTGTTGAGGTTGAGGTTAATAAGGATTTTGCGGAGGGTTTTGACGGCTAGAAGAACCACCTCCATAACCTTGGTTATGATAATAGTTGCTTCTAGGTTGGAACCCTTGGTTCCCTTGGTAATGTTGTTGTTGATTTTGAGGGTGCGGTTGATAAGGTTGTTGTTGTTGTTGTGGTCTCGGTTGATAGTCCCGTTGATTGGCCATGTAGTTTACTTCGTCAAAACCGGGAGGTGGACAAAATCCGGTGTCATGTTCACCTTTACAAAGTTCACAACAAGCTATTTGTTTAGCTTTTGACGGTTCTCTTAACTCTTTGATTTGTTGCGTTAAGAGTTCCACTTGTTGTGAGATGAGCTTGTTTTGGGCAAGGATGGCATCATTCGTCCCTAGCTCAAGCACTCCCGCCTTCTTCAAAGAATTTCCTCGACTTTGACTCTGAAGATCATTTAAAGCCATTCGATTTATGATGTTTGTGGCTTCTTCGGCACTTTTTGACAATAAAGAGCCACCCGAGGTAGCATCCAACAACGTTTTGCAGTTTGGTTGAAGTCCATTTCTGAAGATATGGATTTGAGTCATTTCATCAAATCCATGCCCTTTACATTTCCGAAGCATGGACTTGAATCTTTCCCACGCTTCATTTAATGATTCACTGGTTCCTTGTGAAAACACCGAGATGGCCGTCTTGGATTCCATGAACCGGTTATGGGAGAAGAATCTTTCGATGAATTTCTCTTCTAACACGTTCCAGTCTGTCATTACGGCTGGTGTTTGATCTAGGTACCAATCCTTTGCTTTACCGAGCAAAGCGTGGGGAAATAATCGTCTGAACAACGGAAGCTCCTGAGCCTGATCCACTCCGGCAGCCAATGCTATCTCATAAAATTTTGTGAGAAAAGCAAATGGGTCTTCATGATCCATTCCGGTGAATGGACTTCCATATAATAAATTTAGAGTTCCCGTTTTCATCTCAGCTTGCCTTCCTGTGTGGTTGGCAAACTGAGCGGTGTTCCTTGGACTATTGATGCATGGAGTAGAAATAGGTGGTGGTGGTTGTGGCTCCATGTTTGGTATGAATGGTGGTGGATTTGTGGTTGAAGAACTTTCTCCTTGCTCTTGGCGTTGTCTAGCCTGTTGCCTCCTACGTCTCGTTTTGCTATTGAGCCTCCTTGCGGTTCTCTCGATCTCAGGATCAAAAAGAAGTTCGTCCACAGGGATTTGCCCTCGCATAAAACGTAAGCTGCACACTAAACCAAACAGATTACAAGCACAAGTCAAAAATTCACAAGCTAAAACTTAAACAACCATTGCGATGCTCGCAATATCAATTTACAATCCCCGGCAACGGTGCCATTTTGTTGGTTGTAAATTTACGTGTCGGGTTTTTGTTATCGTATCCACAGGGATTGTAAGATATCACCGCCGTTCGATGGTTGTATTAATTCTAGCTCAAGTAACAATAGGGTTTTGATTGGTTGTCACGTTATCTTGCATAAAAAGGTATTAAATTGCGGTAAAAGTTATGGTTTGATTAAATGAGAAATATTGCCAAAGTTAGGGTTCGATGATTACTTTGCATGTATTTGTTCGGTCAACAATCTTATAAACTCCTTTAGATGATAAATCATTTCACAAAGTCCTCCCAATATGTTTCTCTCGAACACACATTGTGAAGTTTCCCATTTTGATCCATTGTTTCTCTCGAACACAATCTATCAAAATGACAACGTTTTTGGTTCAACCTTATGGTGAACAAAATCATTCATTACTATCTCTAGCTAACAAACAAGATTGGATGAAAACCTAGGTCAAGAGTTGGTAAACATCTCTCGATCATAAACCAACACAAAGAGTTTTAAATAGAAACAAAGTTTTCATCATATATTCACCATTAAAGAGTTTACACATGAAGATCCTTACATTTACACACAAAGCTAGTAATCACCTACATCTAACCTTGACAAATGGATGACTTAGCTACTCATTTTCATGGTAGCTTGGTCGGCAAGTTTCGGAAGAAGGTTGATCAACATCCAAGTCGGATAATCGATGTTGGATGGGAATCCACCTTCTTTTTGTAGAAGATGATTACAAGATGAAGAGAAATGAAAACTAGGGCATAAAAGCTCCCAAGAACAATGCTGTAAAAATATCTAACAAAAGTACAAAAGTGGAAAAATGAGGTAAAACTAGGTATGGTGCTCAAAAGTGGCACCTGCTACTTATAGAGTAGTACTGGGCTGTCATGCTCGCTAGGCGAGCAGAATGGCTCGCCTAGCGAGGGTCTAATTGTGGCACACAAGGCACCTGCGCCCAGAGAAAACAGACTAACTCAAACTGTCATGTTCGCCTAGCGAACACACCTTCGCCTAGCGAAGGACACGCTCCAACCTTCGCCCCAGCGAGGTTGAGAGGTTTTGCTACTGGAATGCTCGCTGGGGACTCGCTAGAGCTTCGCCTAGCGAGTGAGTGCTAGCTGCGCTCTTCACCAAAACTGAACGAACTCGCTACCACCTTCGCTATCAGCTCGCCTGGCGAATTTATTTGATAATTTACTGGAGCTTTTCGCTAGCAGCTCGCCTAGCGAGCATGCTGAAGAATGCTTGTTTTCCTTGGTTCCTTTGCCAACTTTCTTGTGTCTTAAATTTCAATTATTTCATGCCTTCTTCCTGCACAATAACACACAAATCAAAGGCACCAAGCTTGTTTATCAATGTAATGCATTTCATCTAAAACAAAGGTGATTTTGACAATTTAGCAAGGAAATAGAGTGAAAGATACCCTTAATTGATGGCTCAAATAAGCACTTTTGGGTATCTAACAGGTATGTCTCAAAAGAATAATGAGGTGTTTAAAGAGTATGCCCAAAGGTGGAGGGAGTTGGCTGCCAGAGTGCAACCTCCTCTAGTTGACAGGGAAATGTTTGATCTCTTCATGGGGACCCTGCAAGGGGCGTACGCTGAGAGAATGGTTGGTTGTCCTGTGACCAACTTTTCAGACATCGTGGTGGCCGGAGAGAGAATTGAGAGTTGGCTGAAGCTCGGAAAGATTCAAGGGGGTAATGCTTCGTCGTCTGGGTCTAAGAAACCCTTTAGTAATGGCCAGAGAAAGAAAGAGGGAGATACCAGCGCGGTCTATGCACAGAGAGGACCCAGTAGGGATCGTTACTTCCAGCACACTGCTGCGGTAACTATTCCTGCTGAGCATCAGCCTGCACAATAACAACAGCAGCAACAACCTCAACAGCAAAGACAACCATTTCAGCAAAGGCCGCAGAGGGCTGGATACCAGGTCAGGGGCCGAATGAATGACAGGCAGTTTGACAGGCCGCCTGTAACCTATTCCTTTTTGCTGAAGAAATTGCAAGATCTGGGGCTAGTACAGTTAAGGACTTTGGCACCTTTGAGACCTGATCAGAGGCCAGCCAATTATGATGAAAATGCAAAATGCGAATTCCATTCGGGTGCTCCCGGACATAATGTAGAGAACTGCAAAGATTTTAAGCACGTAGTTCAAGACTTGGTGGACTCGAAAGCTATCAACTTCGCACCATCTCCCAATGTCAATGCTAATCCCATGCCCGCGCATGGTCAAAGGGGGGTGAGTGCTATTTCTGAAGAGAGTAGGGTTGGGCTGTCTACTATTGATCAGTTGAAGACTCCTCTAGCTGAGGTTAAGAGGCAATTGATGTTGAATGGGGTTCATCCGGGCTGCGGTGATGATTGTGCTATGTGCCCTATTTCTGTCAATGGGTGTTCATTGTTGAGGAGGACTGTTCAGGGTCTGATGGACGAGGGGAGTATTCTGATTGAGAAGGCTGATTTGGGGAAAGATGAAGTCTCCACCATAACAATATATTTTGATCCGGTGGATTTGTCTAATCTGGCGAAAGCGGCTCCGGTTACCATCACGGTACCTGGACCAATTCCGTATGACAAAGATGATGCCGTGCCATGGCATTATGGTGGGGAGGTATACTGCAATGGTGAGAAGGTGGAAGACCAGACTGCAAGTGAAACCACCGTGTCAAAGGTGGATAATGCCGGTACCAGCGGTTTCACTCGCAGTGGCAGATTGTTTGCGCCAGATGCCTTGAGGGGAGGAGAAGGAGAAAAAGAGAAAAAAGAAAAGGCCGAGGATTTAGCCAGGGCAAAGGGGAAAGCAGTGGTGAGCGATGGTACTCCAGTAGTGACACCGGCGCCCGTGGGGTCGGAAGAGAAACTTGATGATGATGCAGAGGAATTCTTGAGGATCATCAAGAAGTCTGAGTACAAACTGGTGGACCATTTGCAGCAAACTCCCTCCAAGATCTCGATCTTATCTTTGCTGTTAAGCTCTGAGGGGCATAGAGAGGCTCTGATGAAAATTTTGAAGAAGGCCTATGTTCCTCAGGAGATAACGATAAACCAGTTGGAGACGGTCGTGTCCAATGTGCATGCCAGCCATGGGTTGGGCTTTACTGACATGGATCTGACTGTGGATGGGAGAAATCACAACCTGGCTCTACACATTGCGATGGAATGTAAAGGAGCCGTGCTGTCGCATGTGCTGGTTGATACCGGCTCCTCATTGAATGTGTTGCCGAAGAAGGCTCTGGCAAAGTTGAATTGTGACGGGTTGATTCTGACTCCCACCGATCTGATAGTAAGGGCATTCGACGGGTCGAAGCGGGCCGTGTTCGGAGAGGTTGAGCTTCCTGTAAAGATAGGCCCGGAGGTGTTCAAGTCGACTTTCTACGTCATGGATATCCAACCGGCATACAGTTGTTTGTTGGGTAGGCCGTGGATTCATGCTGCTGGGGCAGTAACCTCGACTTTACACCAAAAGCTGAAGTACATCTGGGAGGGCCAAGTCGTCACTGTGTGCGGAGAAGAGGACATCTTTGTTAGCCACCTATCCTCATTCAAATATGTGGAGATGGACGGCGAGATATGGGAGACGCTGAGTCAAGCTTTCGAAACCGTTAAGGTGGAGAATGCTTTGTTTGCAAAAGAAGAAGAGAAACCGTCCATTGCTTCGTACAAACAGGCCGCTGAGGTGGTGAAGAATGGAGAGGCTCCTGGTTGGGGCAGGATGATGGATATCTCTGCGAAGAAAGACCGCTTCGGAGTAGGGTACCAGCCGGGTCGAGGCTCAGGACAAGGCAGAGGACGTCGTAAGTCAGTCACCTTCACTAGTGCTGGAATGCTGGATCCGGATCACATCTGCATGATGAGTGAGGAAGCTGATAGCGATTGCGAAATTGACCAATGGATAAAGCCGTGCGTACCAGGGATGGGAATCCAGAACTGGAAGGCTGAAAAGATCATCCGGGTCACTCTGCTGGAAGAGTAATATTTTTCCTGTTTTGATTTTATATGCATGAAAGCCTTACGTGTTGCCCGACATGTAATGGTTCATTATAAGGGCCACCTCATGTTTAAAATTTGCAAGTTTGCATCATCAATAAAAGGATGTTTTTCAGTTAAAAGCGGTGTTCCCTGTTTTTCATTTATTTTTGCAGTTTAAAAAATAATAAAAACAAAATAAAAATGGCAATGTTTTCATTTTTCTTTTTTTATTTGACTCGTTCCGGTTCTAAAGCAATGCATGAATCAACATTCATGCAGATGCGATTCTTCTCCGGATCTCATTGATAACAATTCTGTTACACCCTCGTATGACTTCGACAATCCGATCTATCATGCTGAAGAAGAAGACGAAGAAGATTGTGAACTGCCAGAGGAATTAGCCAGTTTGTTGAAACAAGAGGAGAAGGTGATTCAGCCGCATGAAGAGCAGATTGAGGTTGTGAATCTGGGTACCGACGAGGTCAAGAAAGAAGTGAAAATCGGGGTTGCTTTGGAGGAAAGTGTCAAGAGCAGATTGGTAGTATTGTTGAAAGAGTATGTCGACATCTTTGCCTGGTCTTATCAAGATATGCCAGGGTTGGATACCGACATCGTTGTGCACAAGCTACCGTTGAGAGCAGATTGTCCTCCAGTGAAGCAGAAATTGCGCAGAACTCGACCTGATATGGCGATGAAAATTAAAGAGGAAGTGCAGAAGCAGTGGGATGCTGGTTTCCTTGCTGTCACTAATTATCCGCCATGGGTTGCAAATATCGTGCCAGTCCCGAAGAAGGATGGGAAGGTGAGAATGTGTGTGGACTACCGAGATCTGAACAGAGCTAGTCCGAAAGATGATTTCCCACTACCTCACATTGACGTGTTGGTAGATAATACAGCTCAATTCTCGGTGTTTTCCTTCATGGATGGCTTTTCTGGCTATAATCAAATCAAAATGTCGCCAGATGATATGGAGAAAACAACGTTCATTACACCGTGGGGTACTTTTTGTTACAAGGTGATGCCATTCGGTCTCAAAAACGCCGGTGCTACTTATCAGAGAGCCATGGTGACTTTGTTTCATGATATGATTCATCATGAAATTGAATGCTATGTTGATGACATGATAGCAAAGTCCCAAACAGAAGAGGGGAATTTGGTAGATCTGGCCAAATTGTTCGACCGGCTGAGACAGTTCAGACTGAGGTTGAATCCGAACAAGTGCACTTTCGGGGTGCGGTCCGGTAAATTGCTGGGGTTTATTGTAAGTGAGAAAGGAATCGAGGTTGATCCTGCTAAAGTAAAAGCGATAAGAGAAATGCCTGAACCGAGAACGGAAAAGGAGGTTCGTGGTTTCTTGGGTAGATTGAACTACATTTCACGGTTCATATCTCATCTAACAGCCACGTGTGAACCAATATTCAAATTGTTAAGAAAAGATCAAACGGTCAGGTGGAATAATGATTACCAAGCGGCATTTGAAAAAATAAAAGAGTATTTGCAGGAGCCTCCGATTCTGATGCCTCCTGTGGAGGGAAGACCGTTAATTCTGTACCTGACAGTCCTCGAGGGGTCTATGGGGTGTGTATTGGGGCAGCATGACGAGTCTGGTCGAAAAGAGCATGCCATATACTACCTTAGCAAAAAGTTTACCGACTGTGAAACAAGATATTCACTGCTCGAGAAAACTTGTTGTGCTTTGGTCTGGGCTGCTCGCCGACTGAGGCAGTACATGCTGGTTCATACCACTTTATTGATTTCCAAGATGGATCCAATCAAGTACATTTTTGAGAAGCCAGCATTGACCGGACGGGTTGCGAGGTGGCAAATGATTTTGACAGAATATGATATACAGTATACCTCTCAGAAGGCAATCAAGGGGAGTGTATTGTCTGATTACCTCGCCCAGCAACCCATTGATGATTATCAACCGATGAAGTTTGAATTCCCTGATGAGGACATCATGTTTCTCAAATCGAAAGATTGTGAGGAACCAATCCCGGAGGAGGGGCCTGACCCTGAATCCGAATGGATTCTGATGTTTGATGGGGCCGTTAACGTGAATGGAAGCGGTGTTGGTGCTATTTTGGTTACGCCGAAAGGATCCCACATTCCTTTTGCTGCCCGGCTAACATTTGAGTGCACCAACAACGTGGCTGAATATGAAGCTTGCATATTGGGAATTGAAGAGGCGATTGATTTGAGGATCAATAACCTTGTCATATATGGAGATTCAGCTCTGGTTGTAAATCAAGTTAACGGAAAATGGTATACGCATCAGTCTCATTTAATTCCATATCGGGATTATACGAGGAGATTGTTGACGTTTTTCACCAAGGGGAAGTTGCACCATGTGCCTAGAGAGGAGAATCCTTTGGCAGATGCTTTGGCTACGCTAGCTGCCTTGATTAAGGTGCAATGGTGGAATCAGTTCCCCAGTGTTGAGGTAGGACGTCTGGATAGACCGGCTTATGTGTTTGCTGTTGATACAGCGCCTGATGATGAGAAGCCGTGGTATTATGATATCAAGCACTATCTGGAGACTCAAGAGTATCCTGAGGGAGCATCTAAGAAGGACCGAAAGACTCTGCGGAGGTTGGCCATGGTGTTTTATCTGAATAAGGATGGGGTTCTGTACAAGAGGAATTTCGATTGGGTCTTGCTCAGATGTGTTGATGATAAAGAAGCAAGCCAATTGATGAAAGAGGTTCATGAAGGATCGTTCGGTACCCATGCCAGTGGGAATGCAATGGTAAAGAAGCTGTTGAGGGCAGGTTATTATTGGATGACAATGGAGGCCCAATGTTTCAATTTCGTGCGGAAGTGTCATAAATGCCAGATTTATGCTGACAAGGTGCACGTGCCTCCTAATCCGTTGAGTTTAATGTCGTCTCCATGGCCGTTTGCTATGTGGGGCATTGATATGATTGGAAAGATAGAGCCTACAGCGTCGAATGGGCACAGGTTCATATTAGTGGCTATTGATTACTTCACCAAGTGGGTGGAAGCAGCCTCTTATACGAACGTGACGAAGCAGGTCGTTGCCAGATTTCTCAAGAGAGACATCATTTGCAGATATGGGGTTCCCGAGAGAATCATTACTGATAATGGTTCTAATTTGAACAATAAGATGATGGCAGAGCTGTGTCGGGAATTCAAGATTGAGCATCACAATTCTTCTCCCTATCGTCCGAAGATGAATGGGGCGGTTGAGGCAGCCAACAAGAATATAAAGAAGATTGTGCAAAAAATGGTGGTAACCTATAAAGACTGGCATGAGATGTTGCCGTTTGCATTGCATGGGTATCGAACGTCGGTGCGTACATCCACTGGGGCAACTCCTTTCTCTTTGGTATATGGAATGGAAGCGGTGCTACCGGTTGAGGTTCAGATTCCCTCTTTGAGAGTCCTGATGGACGTGAAATTGCAAGAGGCTGAATGGGTAAGGACCCGATACGAAGAGTTGAGCCTGATTGAAGAGAAGAGGCTGGCGGCCATCTGTCATGGGCAGTTGTACCAGCAGAGGATGAAGCGTGCTTTTGACAGAAAGGTGCGACCTCGGGTGTATCACGTGGGTGATATGGTGCTGAAAAGGATCCTTCCTCCTCAAAACGATCGAAGGGGCAAATGGACACCGAATTATGAAGGTCCATTCGTGGTCAAGAAGGTCTTCTCTGGCGGAGCCTTGTTGTTGACGACCATGGATGGCGAGGATTTTCCATCCTCTGTGAATGCAGATGCAGTTAAAAAATACTTCGTATAAAGAGACCCGCTGGACGAAAAGAACAAAATAGTCCAGGCAAAAATGGGCATCCCGGCGAACCAAAAAAAAAATAGGAAAGAAAGGTTCGGGCAAAAATTAGGGATAAAAAGGAAAAATGTACACCCGGCAAGTCGAAAACCTGAAAAGGCGACTTGGGCAAAAAAAGGGTATCCCGGTGGATTGAAAACCCGAAAGGGCGGTCCAGGCAAAAGAGGGATTAAAACGAACAACTGCGTCTGGCATGATCGTTTGCGCTTTGGTTAAGGCATCATGGATAATACCTGGTAGGGATCAGTCGGAAGCGTCTTGTTCAGAAGGCAGAAAGCACGGAGAGTCTGAGGACATATGGGGTGTAACCGAGTTGGAACTCGATGAGATCACGGGTTTCCCATTGCCATTAGGATAGGTTTTTCCTTTTGTGCGCAATTACCTCTTTTCAGGAATTGCTTCCTTTGTATTGCTCAATTTGAGCCACACACTTTTCAAATCAATAAAGTGCATATTCAATCAAATAATTTTGTTTTTGTTTTTCATTACCGCTTTGATTGCAAAAACATCCAATTATTGTGATAAAGAATCTTGCATTTTAAGACATACAGGTCCCTTCCAATGCATGTTTATAAGATTGAAGCTTGAAATCTTATCCGGAAGGTTGAGTGGCCCAAGTGTTGAAATCTTGACACGCCTGGGGCACGGTTTTATCTAACAATCTCTTTTGCAGGAACTGTTAGGTATTTTCCCTCACTTGCAGGTTGTGATGTGGAAGCTGTTGACCAAAACAATCCCCACAGAGTCCAATTAGGGACGAATGAATAGAAGAACGACGAAAGACGGCGAAGACGTACGACGATCCTTGAAATTAATCAAGAAGACTCTTCAAAGTCGGAAAATTGAAAAAATCTGTATAAGTCCCAGGAGTTCGCTCTCCGTCGAGTACGGAGCGGTTTGGAATACAAGATGATGGAGCAGAAAAGGTCCAGACAAGTCGGGATGTATATCCCCAAGCAGAGTCGGGAGGACTAGTTTCCCAGCAGATCCAAGGTCTGTGGCTTTCCTAGCAGGGTCAGGATGGTTATCCCCAGCAGGTCTCAGATTGATGCTTCCCCAGTCGCCAGGCCTGAAGGTGACAATTTCCCCAGCGGGAGTATCTGTGTGCGGTGGTTTCCCAAGCAGAGTCGGGATTGATATCCCCAGCTAGTCAAGACTGGTGTATCCCCACGGAGTGCATTGGTGGTGCTACCCCAGCAATTCCTCAAGCAGATTGGGTGCAAAGGAGGCTTTTCCCCAGCAAGGGTTGCCTTTACCCAGCAGCAGCGATATTCCCCAACAGGGTGGAAATCGGAGTGATGGCGAGTTCCTCAGCAGAGTGTCTCGCGCTCCTCAGAAGAGTCCCTTGAGGGGGATACTTTTTTTTATATACATGCATCATGTAAATAGCATAGCATATTGCATAATAAATCGCGTAGCATTTCCATGATTGTGGAGCATTACGCTGAAAAAAGATCATGCATCATATTGCAAGCATGAGCTAGTCTCAGACCGTGGTTACCGTTTGAGAAGTGGTTGCTTGAGGGTGAAGGTGTTGCTCTGAGGAGTTTGGCACCATTTTTGTTATCAACAATACTTCCCCAGTAGTGCGATGCTGGAGGAAACTTTTCCGTCGGACAGAGATGGAAAGGTTACGCGATCAGCGCGATGATTGGGGTTCAATCGGAGAAAAGGAAATGTTGAGGCATTTTCTGGAGATCGGGGTTCAATCGGAGAAAAGGAAATGTTGAGACATTTTCTGGAGAGCGGGGTCCAAATGGAGATTGGAGTTGAAGATTAATATCCGGGATGAGGTCCTCAGGATTATCTTCTGTTCATGTGTCACCTTAGACTTTGGCTGAGGCCAACGGAAGTCGTTATGGGTGTCTTCTGAAGAAGAGATGCACATGTTACCTTCCTTTTGTGAAGGTGTACCCTCTGATATGTCGCCCTCAGAGTGGTGTTTGGTGTTATTTCCGACGTTGCCAGCGGAATTATCACAAGAGATTGGAGAGCGGGGTTCAAGCGGAGAAAAGGAAATGTTGCGACATTTTCTGGAGAACGGGGTTCAAATGGAGAAAGGGAAATGTTGAGACATTTTCTGGAGAGCGGGGTTCAAATGGAGAAGAGGAGACACGAGGTGTTTTCTGGAGAATGGGGTTCACAATGGCGATCACAAGTTATCGTCAGGCGACTGGGGTTCAAATGGAGAATGGGGTTCATTGTGTTGGCAAACAAGATGTCGGGGTTCAAATGCAATGATCCGGGATCATTTGCGCGAAAGAAAGTTTCGGGGTTCAAGAAAAGAAAATAAAAAAGGAAGAGATAATAATCCCCAGCGGATATGGTGTTCAGGCCATGGTTATCCCTGCGTTACCATTTATTTTGGTATCCAGGTCGACGTTGTTGTTTCGGTGATCAGGCCGACTTTTTCCGTACCAGCCGGGTTTTTCTTCGAGATTGTTTCTTTGCCGATTCTGGCAGGCATTGTTAATTATTTCCCATCAGAGTGCAAATTGTTCGTCTGTTCTTGGTATTCAATCACTCTTCATCCTGATCATCTGAAAGCCGAGGCTATTCATATCGACAGGTTCACAGTGGATTGAATAGGGGCAGCTGTAACACCTCAAAATTTTCCCTCTTCTCTTGGGACTAGCTTTGCATTTTTTACATGTCATTTGTAGGTCATTAAACATTGCATATTGCATATCATGTGGTAACATGGAGCAAGTCATCCTTCTAGGTCTTGGTCAGAAGATAAGAGGTTGAGATTCTAGCCTGAGGGTTTATGGATGGATCACTAATCATCTGAGGATGTGGGGTCCAAATTAGGGTTTCATGATTTCTCAAGAAGATTGATCAGATACCTTGAGATTAGGGTTTTGACCACTGGTCAACCCTAATCAGTTGAATCATCTGCATTAGGCCAATCAGGGCATGGCATGGAAATGGGGTCTACAATGGATATGGGGATCATCATGTGATTATATTGATCTTATGGAAGCTAGGATTTCATCCTTGAGCCATTTCATCAGGAGTTTGAAGCTCAACTTGATCAATGCACAGCCAAATTCATCTATTAGTTAGAAAAGTCAACTGTGGTCAACTGTGCCAGGATTGATGGATTTGGAGGTGGGAGAGAGTTGGATACACTTCATTCATGTTGAAACAAGTTTCATTTGGCATTTCAAACATCAAGAATGAAGAAAATAAAGTCAGGAGAAAACTTTCCAAAAATGGAAAGTGACTTGTAATGGAAGTTTCCAAAAATGGAAAGTTTTTCACCTCAAAATTACATGTCCAAAAATGCTTCAAATGAAATTTTGTTCAACATGAAAGTTGTAGATCTTGCTCTCACCTTTCCAAAAAGTCCAAGAACTTGAATTTCGCATGAATGGTTGACAAGTTATGGCCCAATCATTTTCCAAAAATGCCTAAATTCAAAGTGGCATAACTTTCACATGGAATGGCCAATTTGGGTGATCTTTCTTTGAGCAAACCACATTTCACATGTACTTTCATGATGCATGGTCAAATTTCATCAAAAATAAGCATGGCAAAAAGTCATTTTTCAAGTGATCTATTTGAAAATTGGTGGGAAAATAGGTGAAATTTCAAAATACATGGTTTTGGCACAAGAAGCTCATTCCAACATATCACATACATCATTTTAGACTTGCTTGAACTGTCATTGCACTGTTACATTGCTTAATTTGGCAAAGGCTATTTTGGACTTTCACTTGAAATTGCATTAGCACTAATTCACTTCATTTTTGCTAATTGTGATTAGTAAGTGGATTAGGCATTGGTATAAAGTGTTAAGCATAACAGAAATTGGTAATCACATTTCATTCTCCAAGATCTAACAAACTTTTTCATCCAAAACCTCTCAAATTCTCTCAAACTTTTTCCAACTTTTCCATCATTTCTCCAAGAGTTCTTCATCAATTTGGTTCGTTCTTCTTGGATCTACACTCCATAAGCCTTGGCACACGACTGTTTCACCAATTCAAGGCCATAACATTGAAGAACTTGGACTGTTGCAACTTCACTCTTCCATGGCAATTTCATGATTCTTGCAACTGGAGCATCATTGAGCTGAGGAACCTTTTCCAATCAACTTCCATAGCCTTAAACTACTTCTGTTTTGGTGAATTGGACTTGGAAGCGCGCAAATCAACTTCTGCCATCATCATAAGGTAATTCTTCGAAATTCTTAATTGCATGAACTACGATATGGCTTTTGTAGATCTCTCGATGTAGATCATCATGATGCTTGTAGTTTTTGATTTGGTTGAGAATTGGATAAGAAATCTTGAATTGAAGTTCGATGCTCAATTTTATTTTCGTTCGATCTGTTTAGCATAGTTAGAATTAGGTTAAACTAGTTGCGTATTCGTGATGTACGTGATTCACCGGTCATTTTGATGTATGGTACGATGATTTTGGTTGAGATTTGCTCGTTTTGCATTTTCTGGAATTCCATTGATGTTCTTGATGAAGAACACTCATAAGAACGCGTTTGATCTTCAAATTCCTTTGCCTGCGTTTGAATTCTGTTTCCCACGCCTCAGGGCCAATGAGAGAGCGCCAGCGCTTAAATGAGGGCGACGTCGTTTTGCTCTCGCTGGGGATAATTACCAAAATGCCATTTTCAGAATTAATTCATGTTTATTTCTTTTTCTTTTTTCATTTTATTTCATTTTAATTCACATGAACTTAGAAAATTCATAAATCATTCATTATTTGTCCAAATTTTGTGAGATTTTTTGCACTGTTCTCCTTATGATGTGTAGTTTTTAATGGTGATTTTTATGATTTTTGTGCACGTATGAAAAAATAATTTGCTTAGGGATTGTTTGGATGTATGCAATTTGTACATGCTTTGCCATATCACTCATGAAATGCTGATGCTTCCAAAGAAATTCATGAATTTTTTTGTGCATGTTCTGGACTCTTTGCTGGTGATTTGGATGTATAGTTTGCAATTTTTGGATCCCTGGTTGATGAGATATGAATTTTTGATTAGAGGTGTGACAATTTGTGTCACACCATGCTTGATGAATTTCATGATTTTATTTGATGTGCTTGTGAACATTGGATTGAGCCAAATTTTTGCATGATTGAGCATATGGATGTTGAGAACACATGTGAATTGTTCTGGATTTATTGATGGCATTTCCTATTTGTTTGGGATTTATTCTCTCTGTTTGGTCATTTGTTGATTTTTTGTGACACATGTTGGTGTTTGATTTGTGAAATTCTGGTCATTAATTGGATGAGTGTGAAATTTGGTATGAGCATTGTAGACACATTATAGGTCATTGTGGTTTTGATCCCATTCATTTATCATGTATTGTCACTGTTTTATGATTGATGGAAGTTGGTGCTTGTTTTGATACCATGTGTTGGCTTGTTTGAACTTGTCTAAACTTTAGGAATTTCATTGACCTACTTCCCTGGATCCAAATGAGCTGAAATTTGATATGCTATTCATTGGATATGTTCTGTTTAGACTTGAATTTTTGTGGAATTTATTGAAGTGTTTTGGTATGCTTTTGATGATGATCATTCTGTTTGGTCCTTTGAGGTTGCAAATTGCATGTTTGATGCCTTTTCTTTCATAAAATGATGATAATGAATGATATGAGCAGGGGACCAATTGGTTTTGTTTCTAAATTGTTTGATTGTGGTTTTGGATAATTTTCACTTGCTGTTTTGGATTTTTCATCCCCTTTGGACCCTAGGCTTGTCCTAGTGGTCTTGTTTCTCACTTTTGAATTGTGTTTCAGGAAGAGATGCAAAGGCTTTAAGGGGAAAAAATGCAAGTTGATTAAATTGAGTTTGGTTGCTTGTTGTAAACTAACTTGTGTGTTTTGAAGGATGCTTGGCTCAATTGAGTTGATTGTGCTTTGCACATGGCATTGTCTGTACATATTAACTGTTAACTTTGCTGTTTGACTATTTGAGCTGAATACTGATTGTATTAGATTGATTTCAGGTACCATAGTCGCTTTAGTTCTTTAAGAACTTGTTGTGCTGCTGCTTGGTTGTATAAACCAGTTGAGGTAGACTCTCTTGTCTCCATGTAGTCTGGAAGACCTGGCTTGTTATTTAGCCAGGCAACTGTCTGAAGTCCTCCTTAAGAGGCGATGTTTGTGATTGTTTAACTTTGTCCCCAAGCAGGTAAAGACCTCTATGAGGCAATTGGCGGACAAAAGAGATACGCAATCTATCTCCCGCTATTCTTGTTGAGTCGTCCCTCTGCTCACACCACGGTGTTGATGCATTGGGATATTAACCCAAGATCTTGTACATTTGTACAGTTGAGTCTGAGTCTTGAGCGTAGAAGGGTTCCTCCATTCTGAACCCACGCTCCTTTGTCTGAAGCTCTCCCTGGCCAAGGATAAGAGCTGTGAAGTCTAATATTCACTCACCTTTCATCTGGCTGCACCCTGACTCTCAATGTCAGGGTTAAGAGCTAAACACCACCCTTGTACAGATGACTTGCCTTGGCAGTCTGACCCTTTGTTTGAGCCCACTTTTTGACTGGATATAGTGTGTGCTAAATGTGGATGTTTGATTTGTTTTGTTGATGCTGGCATGCTTTGCTTTTTCCTGGTTAGGATTAGCTTGTTGTTGTGCAAGTAGATAGAAACCATAACATAGGGCAATGATGCATGATAACACTAGGCTCGAGTACAGCTCCCTAGTAGTGTGTCTCCCTTTGTATCTGGTTAGAATTTCTTTCCCGTTCAGGGGAACTACGTCGCCCTGATCCTCATACCAGATGAGGTACGTAGGCAGGAGACCGTGCGAGGTCTCTCCGGGCACTTTTTTTTCTTTTTGTGTGTGTTTGCTTGTTAATCCTCTTGTGTGTCAGGATATGGATGTAAGCCCAGCGATTGGCTGTCCGTATCCTGATTGTGTTTGTTTGGTTCGGAAGCCGATGTAAGTCCAGCGATTGGCGTTCGGGTTCCATGTTTGCCTGTGTTTGTGTGTGTCTTGTTTGGCGTGCGTGAGCCGAACTACGGCAGCTCTGATTCTCGTTCCAGACGAGATACGTAGGCATAGGATGCGATATCCTAGCGAGCCCCTCCTCTTTTACCCCACCTGTGTGGTCTTCAGTGTGTGTGTGTGATGTTTGTTTAGCAACCTTTTCTTTCTTTTATAGCGTGGATCCCGTCGAGTACGACGGACGTGAGGGGTGCTAATATCTTCCCCTTGCGTAACCGACTCCCGTACCCTTTCTCTTTGGTCGCGAGACCATGCTTTTTCCTAGGTTTACTCTGAGCGTTTCCTTTCCCTCTTTTGGGATAAATAACGCACGGTGGCGGCTCTGTGTTGTTTTTGTTTTAGCCCGCCGGTTGTTTTTCGCGGATGCGACAAGAAGCAAACACGTTTGTTAGATGTTGAGTAAAGGATGCCACGTCAAACATCTATGTGGAGTAGTAATTCTTCCACCAGATATCATATTCTTGAGTATAAAATAATGATGGATTAATGGGGACATTGGTCAATTGTGCGATGCCATAATATCTCTCCATTTCTTCCATACATTCTGCTTCAGTATGGACCATGTTGTAGAGGATTATAGCACTTTTCTTGGCTAAAAGTGGTTTGGGTAAGATATAATTAAGACCAAATTGTCGAGAGACCATATTTGGTTGATAACTGAGAAGAACAAACTGGTCCTTCAACGGTCTGAGTCTTGTGGTGATCAGTTTGGGTGTGAGGAACGCATCCCATATTGCCAGAGATTCTGCCTCTTGATCCTTCGAATGAGGGGGAAATTTTCTAGTAAACCACTATGGACCATGAATCCTGTTGGCGAAGGGGGCCATAGAACATGTGAAGTTGTAGCGCTTGGCATACATCATCACGTACCCAGTGAAGGTTTCTTGCAAGCTAAGCCCTTCGTCATTGGGATTCATTTGGGTGAGGTGTGTTCCTTCGACCCTCTTGTTTTTAGTTTCATCAGCTTCTTCATGAATGGGGTTGCGCATTGGAAACAACGCTTCGAAAGTGGAATTGAGCCACAGTTGAAGTAACCAGTATGGGCCCGAGAGCCGTAGATTCGACCCAGGTTGAAATATTTTGAGGGTGTCGACACCTTCTCCTAAGGATTCATAAAGGCAACCTAGGATCATATGGCTAAGACAAAGTTCGTGCCCAGCATGTAACTAGTTCGCCATAAAAAAATATTTTTTTGCTACTTGGAGATACTTTGAGCAGAAAACACACTAAGATAGCTAGAGTGCAAGGAATGCAATATGCTCTACATTATAGACTTCTTTAATGTCTTTCTTGTGACAGTCTGCGATGTGGTTGGTGAAAGTGGCTCGATTACCATTGAAGCCAATAATGTCTTTAACCATGAAGTTGGGGTCGTAGGTTTCTCCTGTTGGTTGAAACCGATAACTGCAGCTACGTCGAAGAGTGTTGGGGTCATCATCCCACAAGGAAGGTGAAAGGTGTTGTGAGTACTATCCCAAAAATACAAGGAAGCTATTAACATAGCTTGGCTATATCCAGGACCAACCTTCGACAGTTGAATCATGTTGATGATTCCCATATCCTTCCAGACCTGGGTTTTCTTTTTCTCTACTTTGGCTAGCCAAACTAGGTAGTCTTTGGGATCTTTGAAGAAAGGGCAAGAACGAAATACCCTAAATTTATTCATATATTTTAAATTTATGGGATTCTATATAAGCTCAGTCGAAGATTTTGGCTTAGCAGTAGTAACCTCAGTATTAACCATAGATTTCTTCCTACTTGCTATGGGCTTGTTACGATGATATGTTGGAAAAAGATCCTTAAGTTTTGCAGGATTAACATTTACATAAGGTAAAGGACCTAGAATTTCATGTTTCATACCATAGATAGAAATGGAAATTAATACCTGAGATTGATAAATACGACATTTCTCCTCTTCAATAGGAGGTTCTGGGATGTATTGTTGATTTCCCACTATCGTTTGACCAAGGATTTTAAGAACTAGAGTAAGGGTTGATTGTCTTTTGAGCTCTTTGTTGACGCCATTGATGGAGATTTGTTGGAGAAAATATGGCTTTGGAGATGAGAGAAATTAAGTATTTTTTTCTTGTTTTAGAGTGTGAGAAATTCTGAAGAGTGAAAGAGTAGAAAAGAAGTTGAAAGGGGGTTATTTATAGTTGAGTGAAGAAGAAATGTTTCACTTTAAGCATTAATGGTTGATGATGATCGTGGGACACATGTTCGATTAGAGGATGATTTAGTGGATGGTAGTAGTTGGTGTGGCCCACGATCTCCTAGGAAATAGGAGTGTGATAATTAAAGCTCATATATAACTGTTTTTTGGCCTTATCTGTTTCTTTGGAAGAACACGTGGAAAGCTATGGATATCAAGGTGCATGCAGACAAAAATGTGTCATCTTTTGGAGAAGAGACCGTTTGTTACAGTTATTTCGAATTAGTGTAAATAGGAGTCTTAGTGTTTAGGATTTAAGATGTTACATTTTGTATAAAACTCACAAATTTACTCTAAGTATCTGTGCACTGAGAAACGAGTTACTGAGAGAATGTGCATGTGACCACCATACTTTTACATTTTTATAAAATCATTTACATTTTAGCCATTTATCTTCATTGCAACTTTACTTTGAAGCTTTATTTACATTGTACCTTTATATTTATGCATTTACTCTTAAACTTTGAACGTTGTTTTCAAACCAAGAACATTGTCGAAATGTTCATCTTTTAAAAAACCTAAATTAACAAAAACACATGTCCTATGATCAATCTAGTCGATCCTATGAGTATCCAAAAGTATTTTATTTTTATTTTTTTTAGAAGACTAGCACTTATCTACCAATTTCAGTGATAAACAATTAGATACATGATAAGATTTTGAAACCAATCGTTGAAAGATATAGAGTTGAGTTGAGTTTTTCTTTATGAAACCAACTCCTTTCCACAAAAGTACTTCTATCCTCCATCTCTTTCACATTTTTCGACGTTCTGGTTAAAATCTTATCATTATGAAGAGACCAGGTAGTCCATGCCATAACATGTCAAATTATAATAAACATACCCCTAATTTTAGCTCTAGGACCAAAAGAGGGGGGAAAATAAAAAACAAATCTAAGATCCCTAAGAAAAGTCAGATGTACCCCTAACCACCTAAAAATCATATACCAAACACTAGAAACCAAGTTATAGATCATGAACAAATGGGAGACTGACTCTACATGATCTCCATAATAAGTACACATTACTACAAATAATTGATTTTACCTCGGTTGGGAAAGGGTTTTTACCTCGGTTTGGTGGTTGAGGTAAAGAAAAGTGTCATGAAAAGTGCGCCACTTTTCCCCTCGAGATATATACCAACCGGGGGAAATGTTATATTGGTCAAGAGTTTGATCATCAACAACTGCATTTTTATATTTAAACACACACAAATTTATCTCTTGGTTTTGTTTAATACCCGAGATGAAAACTTAGTATTTACCTCGGTTGGGAATTCCAACCGAGAGGAAAACATTGTTTTTTAATATTACATGATTTTTATTTTGGTATGTATATATACACATTTTGTGAAATAACCTATATACACATGTTTTCAATAGGCAACAAACTAGCCAGGGAGCACATATACACATTTTGGACAAAAAACTATATACACATGTTTTCAACAAGGCAACACATATATTGGTTACAACCAACTAGAAATGACACACATACACTCACATCATACTAATCTAGGTTACTAGGCAACAACACATGAGAAATTAGTTTAAATCATAAGTAATATAGGAATCACCGACCTAACATGAACGAATGCCATATATATCTTCTTGTGTGAATGATGTTTCATCGTTAAAAACCTATAATTTAAACAAAATTTAAATTAAGATAACACAACAACAAAAACATTTAATTTTCAAAACTCACAATAACAACATAAATATTTTATTATCTCACAAAAACAACATTAATTTAACTAACATAAACAAATTACATACATATGGATAAAGTGATTACCTTAACCCATGAATCCCTAATGTCTCCAGAGACAACATCCAACATATGTTTTATAACATAATATCCACACACATATAAGTTTGGTTGTTTCCGAGACTACAAATAATTTATATATATTGGTTAATACACACAAAACACAAGTAATACATTATAAAAAATTTAAAGAATGTCAGAAATAAGATCACTTACTTTTGGGGAAATGAATTTTGTCTTTTAATTTCTTTGATTACGACACATAATATTGTATCCCTCCATAGTTCTATTGGGGAAAAATTAAACTAGAAAAAAATTATTCAAAAGTAAATGTATTTTCTTAGTATTACAAAGAATACCATTTACGCGCAAGTAATGCCTTTCATCTTTGAATAAAGACTACAGTGTAACAAGCATAGCATAACTACACAATTTTATTTGGGACAAATAATTATTAGTTACCAATGATTGGTGCATAAACATCCAAAATAATTAATAATGTGTAAAAACTTGAATATTAAATAAGATAAAACACAAATCACATATACTTACGAATTGATAAATGGTCCTATGCAACAATCTCTTTTATCTTGAATTAACTTATTTTGTATGCACATTTGAATATCATTTGATAAACCTTGGGTACATTGAATATGGTATGGGTCCAAGAAACCATAATTGTTAAAAGTATTTGATAACAACTAATATAAATTGAAATCACCATAAAAATTATACTTACATGCACCATAATTGAAGAACGGTCATGTCAATTCAATTAATCCCCTCCACAATATCCTTAATATAACTCTTTGATATAAAAAAAATTATTTTAGGTCATGTTCTAATTGTATCCAGAAGGACTCTTTCATATCCTCTATCATGCTTGTCGATCTTTACAATGGATCTGATTGAGATTTTGGGGTCTCAATCTTGTGATGGAGGACTGAAGTTGAAGAACCACCTTTTTTACTTGCACCACCCAAAACAAATTTCTTAGATATGCCTAATTGATTTAAATTTGGGTGTGCAAGTAGACCCATCAATTTCAATTGTTGCATCATCAAAACAACAGCAACACAATACATGATTTTAAGAACACTAACTCCAACAACACATAACACATACTTTAAATAAGACAAATGAAAAAGAAATTTCTTAAACCAGACTTATATTTACCTCAATTACATCCCAAGTAACATTTTTCTCCATCTCTTGTGTCACACTCTCCCGCACATCCTTGATCACCACCCTCTAGGTCACCCTCTCCTACACCCTTTGGGTCATCCTCACCTCCACCTCTTGGGTCACCCTCTTCTCCACCTCATATGTTACACTACCTCGCATAGATGCCCACTTATTTTCTAATGTTTCCTTTATCTTCCCCTGGATCTTCTCCTCCAGCCTTTGATCTATTAGCTCTTCAATATGTTATTGTGCATTTCATCACTCTTTGACGATGATCCAAAACATAAACTTAGGTTGTCGCCTCATCCAACACCACAGAAACACCCATCATTCTCATTAGTTTCAATCACTTATACCAATATGTCAAGATGTCATTATGGAACAAAGGAACCGGTATTGTGTTTTCAACCAGCGAATCCTACAACATAAAAAAAATTCATTACCAAATTGAATTAAATACAACTAATAATGTCGGAACAAATCTATTTATAATCTTATCAGCAACTATGTGGGTAGTCTCTGATGTGAACTTGTGTTCCGGTATTTGACGTGCTCTCTTCCATTTCTCATGATGTGATGATGGAGATAGGCTATGATCAAAGTTAGAAGGATCTCCCAATTCTTGTTCTCTTTGTTTTTTCTTCTTTTATCATTGTCTCCTCCAATTCATCATCCTCCATAAGAGAATATATGAGGATATATATTTTTGCCCTATTCTCCTTTGCTTTTTTACTCTTATCAAGGAACTCAAGAGTGTTGTGAGACTCAACAAATCTCTTAAAAATTTCTTCATCAAGAAAACTATTAGTCACATATGGAGGCGTTAAGTAAATACTCTTTGGATTTGTAATATAATCTGTTGTGAGTTGTGTCTTAAAGCCTATCCAACACTCACTAGCATGTTGATGACTTCTCAACAAGCGTATTAATAGTGTCACGGTAATAAAAGATTGAATCCACAAGGACTGTATTCGAACAAGCTAACAATTATGCAATATAAAGGAAAAATAGTAAATGTGGCGGAGGGGGGGTTCAGGTTTTACAACATAAAACAAATTATGAGTTTAAAACAGAAGTATTAAGATAGTTAGGTTATGTATTAGAATCCCCTTATCCTCTCTTGTTCATGTATGATGCCTTGTATGAATGGTCTAATCCATATAATCTCATGGCGAACTAACAAAACCGTTATAGTCGATCCCTTACAAAATAACTCACTAACCACTACTCGGGGTCTCCTATCCCTATTCAACCAGCGTAAGTGGAACAATTTCCCTAGGTTTAACAAAGGGTTAGTAATGCCTATGTGTCTAATATTAGGTTTATAGAGTATCTCAAATAAAAAACATTAAGAGTAAGAAACAATTGAATAAGATTATAATTCAAAGGATTCATACAAAGTTAAACTAACATATAATACCAATGAGATTGAGTAAGGTCCATCATCACAAAACCTAACCTTGAGAATCTTAGTTACTCATAGTCAAAATTATAATACCAATTGAATAAAGAAGAATAACATATGAGTTCCCTTGAAGGACCAACCTCCAATGGCTTCCAATGCTCTCAAAATCACGCTTTGATGCTGTAAAATCCTGCTCACAATGCCAAATTTCGTAACCCTTGTGAAAATGCAAAATCCCCCCTCTTAAAGGTGTTAGAATGGACCATAACGCGTCAGAAATAGGCCCAGAAAAGTGACCAACACACGCATAATACCTTGCGTCGCGCGCGTGATACCCCACATCGCACGCGTGATGTAGCTTTTAACGCCTTATCGCCTTTACAATGCTGCACGGTGGTGGATGTGATTATTTTCGAAGCTTCACTCTTTTTTATTCCTTTTTCACTCAAGTTTCACTAAGTCCACAATTTGTACACTTAACTATTATTGCTCATTCTTTGGTCATTCCTTCTCATATTTACTATACTTTCACTTATTTTTCTTTGATTCTTCGACTAAATATATGCAATGACGGGTTGTCATCATAACCCCAAACTTGAGTCCTTGCTTGTCCTCAACTAACTCATCTGTAACTGCACATTTCAACAGACAACAAGTCGCACAATAATAATTGAACATCACTAAAATAAATTTTTCTTTTACCTGACCATATTCTAGCTTCCAACTTCTATTTGGCGAATTCAGAAAACATCCTCAACATTGATGAGTACTCAACATGTCTCTCAGCTTACTATAACTCACTCAATGGATAGGGTGATTACTCAATCAACATGCAAAATCAATTAAACTTAGATTGATTGCGTTCTAAAAAAAAGTTCATCAAAGAGATTGCAACATACACATTATAGGGCTTTCTAGGTTGTAACTTGACTTATGGTAGGGTAGGATATATTTAGGAAAGTCTGGTTAAACCTTTGGAGTTAGGTTCCTATCTCCTTCATTCATCATACCTTTGTGTTAGTACTATAGATTTGTGCTCCTTCTTACAATGTCATTCTTTTTCTTTTCTCATTCATTCATTTTTTAAATTTTGGATCATATTCTCAAGGACCCAACCCCAAACTTAAAATGTTGCTCACTTCCAAGAGAAACCCCAAACTTAATCTTTTTCATAAACTCTAAGAACAATATTTCTACCTAACTCCAAAGAGAGGGTGGAAAGAAAATATATTTCAAGTAAAATGGCTAAGAATTTAAGGCTACGTCACTGAAAGAAAGGCTTAGGCTCAAAGTGTTTAGCAAAGGATAATCCTACTACTAAAGGGTGGTATACAAAGGCTTAAAATTATAAACAAAAAAATTGCCTCAGTCTGTGTTGATCAAACTTGATAACTTAATCGGAAATAAATCAAACCAGATAAAAGAATAATGCATGGATACACTCATAAAGAAAGAAAAGTGAATAATGGAAATATTTGGCTCAAACCTTACTAGATGAGGTATATGTACAAGTTGAGTACAAGTTCGTTGATTTTTTTCTCATCCTTCACCTTCAAGTTGCTAGTCGCTATTTTGATGATTAAGTCTCTTTTGGATCATTTGCTCCATGCTAAAGTTAGAACTTGCAATCTAAAAGAAAAAAAACATAAACAACTACAGACAAATTTATTAAGAGTAATATAGATCTTCATGAAATGGTTATTCTTGATTAGCTAGTTTCTCTTTAGGATGGTCTTGAATAGAAATAAAATAAATTATCCAAAACAAAAACTGGTTAAAAATTGATGGGTTGCCTTCCATACAACTCTTCTTTTATGTCAATAGTTTGATGCTCAATGCTCAAAACACATGAGGCGCAAAGGATACTCTGACGCCGGTAAAAACTCATTTTTTCATCTTCTTGGGCACTTCACTACATTTCTCTTTCAATTGATAGCATGTATCAAGATCCTCCACATATGGTGTCCATTTATATGCATGAAACACCACCTTTTCCTTATTAAATTTCAAAATTAACTCACCGGTCTCCATATATATTTTTGCCTTCCCGGTTTCCAAGAATGAGCTCCCGAGAATCACCGACCCTTCTGAATCATTTTTCATATCGATTACCACAAAGTCTGCAGGAAAGGTCAAACCATCGAAATTTGAACTAGAACATCTTGTACAACACTAAGCAGGCGAGACACAGATTAGTCGGCCAAAGTTAGTGTCATGTTGCTCGGTACAATCTCGCTTATCTCCAATTCCTTAAATTTGGTCAGCGGTATGACATTGGTGCTCAATCTTATGCCACATAAAGCATGTGGGATTTTCACCCCCCCCCCCCCCCCAATGGTGCAAGTAATGTTGAACTCTCCTAGATCATTCATCTTTGGTGGAACTTCTGACGATTCTCCCACCTGCTCTTTTTCAGTCATGTTGACATGTTCTTTAGTCAACTTCTGCTTTCCACCTTTAAGAAATACCTGCATAAACTTAGAAAACTTGGGAATTAATTCTAAAATTTAATAAAAAGAAAGAGTTACCTGAAGTTGTTTCAACATATCTTTAAATCTCTCAAACATTCCTGCCCCGTCCTCTTGTACCAGTTTCTTCTTAATGATGGGATATGAGAGTTTTATATAATCTGGTAACGATGGATTTGGTTCATTCAAAATTTGATCTTTTGTTCCCTTCCAAGGAGAATTTTTATTAATGAAGTAATCAAGGGTGACTCCTCTTTCCTCTTTGTCATCTTGGTTTCCATTATCCTCCTTTTCAATTTCAACTTTCTTTTCCTCAATTTTATCTTGTTTTATTTTTTCTACTTCCTCCTTTCTAGTAAACAACCCAAAATTAGTCTCCACAACCTTACATGTTTCATTCTTGGGATTATAAATGGTGTTACCGGTGAATCCTCCACTTGAGCTAGGCAAAACTGCTATTTTTCTAGATAATTAACTAATCTAATTCTCCAAATTCTTAATTGACGCTTCATGGTTTCTAGCCAAAATTTCATGATTCTTATTAACCTACTCCAAACCACTAAGAGTAGCCTTGATGAAATTTTGTAAAGTATCTTCCAATTGTGAAGGATTCCTTTAGAAGTTGAAAGCTTGTTAGTTTTATTGCATAGCTTGGTTACCACTTTGGATTTGGTTGTTCCTCCAACGAAAATTTGGATGATCCTTCCATCCCGGATTGTAGGTATTAGAATATGGGTTGTTCTTCTGAAAGTTTGCAAATTGGGCCTCTTCACTTACCCCTTCCAAAGAACACCTTCCCTTTTCATTTCCTCCTCCACAAAAGTCACACTTAAGTGATTGTACCTGGCTCATGTTAGCTTTATTTAAGCAGCCTTCAACTAGCTGTTTATTTAACAATTCAATTTGAGTTAATAATGCAGTGTGACTATCAAGAGGTAACATGCCTTTAGGCGCGCCACTAGTTTCAAGCTTAACCGACCTTTAACTTTACTTGTGGTTAGGTCATTTGTCTAATCATGCCTCCCGCTGAAGCATATTGCAACATACATGTTTGACTCTTGAGGCCTTTAATGAAATTTTGCATTTTCTCCATATTGTTCATATTATGATTATGGAATCTACGTAGTAGTAGCATGAATCTCTCCCAAGAATCATACAATGACTCAGTGTCTTGTTGCTTGAAATTGACAATCTCAGCTTTCCTCTCGGTAAACTTGTTGGTGGTGAAAAATCTTTCCAAGAACTTATCCTTTAGCTCCTTCCATGTTCGAATGGTTCCATTTGGAAGACATAGTAACCAATATTTTTCCCTTCCAATGAGTGAGAAACCAAACAATTGTAACTTTACCTGGTCATCTGTGATATCATTAGTTTTGTACATTGAAATGATTCGTAGAAGCGTGCAAGATGATCCCATGGATCTCTGGTAGCGTTCCCGTCAATCAAAATGTCTCTTAGACCTGAAAGCACATAATTCTTACTATCAGAGTTAGCAGGGTCTGTCGGTACAAACCCTCTAGAAACCTGTCCTTCATCAGTATGTTTACAATATTCCCCCATAGTGAGAGGTGATGGTGCTGCCATGTTATCTTCCTCTTCAAAACCCGAAGAAAGTATAGGTGGGTCTACTTCTAGTTGGTCCCCTCCAGCCAGACTCGCTTCTCTAGTTGCTTTTCTTAGAGCACATGGAGTTCTTTCAATTTCTGGATCAAATGGTAGTGATGATGATCCTAAACTGCAGATACACAAACATAAAATACCTCAGTAGCACTATGATAAACAAGAAAATAAACAAAAAACAATGAAAACTAAGAAAAATAAAAAATATTGCGCAAAGCGTTGCCCTTTTGCAATCAACAGTCCAACAACGCCAAAAACTTGATGACTTCTCTGTAAGTGTATCGATAATGTTGCAGTAATAAAAGGTCGAATTCACAGGGACTATATTTGAACAAGCCAACAGTTATGCAATATAGGAAAAATAGGGGGGTTAGGTTTTAGAACGGAAAACAACTTATGAGTTTAAAACAGAAGTATTAAGACGATTAGGTTGTGTATTAGAAGCCTCTTATCATCTCTTGTTGTTTTATGATGCCTTATAAGAATGGTATAATCCTTATAGTTTCACGGAGAACAAACAAAATCGTTATAGCCGATCCTTCACGAAATAACTCACTGACCACTACTCGGAGCTTTCTATCCCTGATCAACCAGCGTAAGCAGGGTTAGGCGATGTACAAAATTTTAATTCCCTAGGCTACTACTCGGGGTCTCCTATCCATATTCAACCAGCGTAAGTAGAACAATTTCCCTAGGTCTAACATATATGCTAAGGGTGAGTAGTCCATATGTGTCTAATATCATATTAATAGAGTATCTCAAATAAAAAGTATTAAGAGTAAGAAACAGCTGAATAAGATTATAATTCAAATGATTCATACAAAGTCAAACCAACATATAATCCCAACAAGATTGAAGAAGTTTCATCATCACACAACCTAACCTAGAGAAGCTTAGCTACTCATAGTCAAAATTACAATACCAATTGAATAAAGAAGACTAACATATGAGTTCTCTTGAAGGATTGACCTCCAATGGCTTTCAATTGCCTCCAATCGCACGATGCAACTTTTAATGCCTTATCGTATACATGATGCTGCATGATGGTGGATGTGATTATTTCCGAAGCTTCACTCTTTTTTTTCTCCTTTTTCACTCAAATTTTCACTAATTCCACAATTTGCACACTTAACTATTTCCCCCTTATTCTTTAGCCATTCCTTCTAATATTTGCTCGATTTTGACTTATTTTGCTCTGATTCTTTGACTAAATATTTGCAATGATGGACTATCATCACATGTGATATCCATTTATTTGTCATCTTATCATCTTCTAGAAGAATAAAAACATTCTACATTTACATAATAAAGTTGGTATTGGGATTAAACAAATAAAATAAATAGTCATATATACTTTTAAAAAAAATCATGAAAGTTAAAATCAATACCCCAAGATATGTCCATATACTATTTTTCAAGTCACCGTCAACTTGGCTCCAATCATCTAACAAAATTATCACTTTGCTTCTACCAAGTAATTCTACATAACTCTTAAAATTTGTAGCATTTTGACCATAACACTTACCACTTTGTAAACAAAAATCAATCAGCGGCCTAATACTAGTGTTTTTGGCTTTTGTCAACTTGGCCATCATCGTGACACTTATATATTTTCTTTTACTTTTAGTCTTAGTATATATGGTTGTATGAGAGGTGGTGGTTTTATAAAAGGCGGTGGTTGTAGGAGAGGTAGTGGTTAAATTGTCCATCTTTGTTCAATTAACAACACCAATAATAAACATATTACTTAACACAACATCAACACCTCCTAAGAGCATTTCATAAGTATAACCTCAAAATTATTTTACTTAACAAATAATTGTATCAAGGAAGACACCTAATGTGATATTCATGGTATATATATGGTATATATTACTTAATACATTCCTAACAACACTAAATTAGAATGACATCATAAACATTTTACTTAAAGCAACATCAACAAAATCAAAACTAAAAAGAAAAAATATATTTTACTTAAATCATGGTACATGTTAAATTTACTTAACTCATGATATATATGGACTTTTGTCAACATCAACACAAAAAAGGAAAAACTTATTTCCATTTTTATCAACATAATCCACACGAAGAAAACTAATATTTCTAAGTTACGTGCATGGATAAATTGAGTGAGTTACATATTAAATATGTGAAGAATATGATAAACAATTATGAAGGAAGCTTTGGTGATGTTTGTTTGTCTTTCCTTCATTTTAAGCTACGTTTGAGATTCAATGGCGTTATGATGTTCAAAGAGAGGAAACGTATGTGTGTTGCAAGAGTTGATGTTCGAACATTTAGGTGTGTTATAATGGATGAAGTTTCGAAAATGATTATGGAATATGGGTTTAAATGTTATGTCAATTATATGGATAAAATGAAAATATCCCAGGGTATATTTTCGTAAAATAAATTGTTCGGTTTCGCAGGAGAATGAAGATGAATGAAAGTTGAAAAGTAAATGAATAGTTAAAGTCTAGTTTTGAGAAATACATGCAAAATATATTCCCTCTCGGTTGGACAATCCAACCGAAGAAATAGATAAATTTAAAATAAATAAAAAAGATAAAATACGTTGTTTTAAATAGATATCTAATATTTCCTCTCGGTTGGACAATCCAACAAGGGAATAAATACATTTAAAAATAAGGTGCCAATTTTTTTAATATATATATATATATATATATATATATATATATATATATATATATATATATATATATATATATATATATAAATTTATAAAATATAAAAGAAAATTCCTTGTGAAAGTAAAATAGATCCATTATAAGAAAATATAAAAGATAAAACTGCCTTAGAATTGGAAGCGTGGTCCCTAGCCATATTTCCTCTCGATTGAATGTCAAAATCGAATGAGTAGTTGATATATTTTTTAATTAAAATTTTTAATTTAAATTAAGGCGCCTAGTGGAAGTGATTATACCTCGGATGGTTAGATCGTCGAGATAAGTTTTTGTTAGAAAATATAGTATTTGTAGATAAGATATCCCCTTGTGATTCGTAATAACATTTTGCTTGAATAAATTTTCCTATAAGAAAATCTATCTCGTAGAACCGCCTTATATAGGTCCCAACTAACCCAAATCGCGAGAATAGTTGGGTACACATTCTCAACAATCTTATCATAGATAGGACCACAACCAGCTTGGGCTTGATAAGCATACACAATAGAGAAAAAGTCATTTATAGTATGTCTTCACACCCACCTATCAATCTCCTCATTAAGCTGGACCTCTTGAAGAGCTAAGAAAAATTCGGCAACCATTAGTTCTTCAAGAACAAAGAATAAATGTCACTATCTAGGTTCCTAAGTAATCATCCCATGAAGCAGCCTCCCTACCTCACTGATGACTTCTCGACAAGTGTGCCGATATTATCAAAGTAATAAAAAAGATAGAATCCACAAGGACTGCCTCCAAGCAAGACAAAATATGTGAAATTTATAAAAACTAATAAAAATATGAGGGTTCGAGTTTCAGTGTGATAAGTAAATAAATTAGAAAAAATGTCACGAAAGCGATCAGATTGTGTTGTAGAATCCCCTATTCCTCTCTTGTTGATGTTTGATGCCCTATATGAATTATCTAATCACTATAATCTCATGGTGAATTAATAAAACCGTTTTAGTCGATCCTTCACGAAATAACTCACTAACCACTACTCGGATCTTCCTATTCCTAGTCCTCCAACCTAAATAGGGTTAGGAGGTGTATAGAATATTAATTCTCTATGCCACTACGCGGGGTCTCCTATCCTTAATCAACCAGCGTTAGCACAATAATTGCCCTAGGTCCAATATATAGACTAATGGTCAGTATTCCATGTGTGCCCAAAATCATATTAAAAGAGTATCTCCCATAAAAAGCATTACGAACAAGAAGCAATTGAATAAGATTATAGATTAATAGGTTCATAGAGTGGTCAAATCAACATAGAATCCAACAATTGAGAAACAGGTTCATCATGACACAACCTAACCTAGAAGAGTTTAGTTACTCATAGTGTAATTAAAAATACCAAAATTGATAAACAAAGATAACATAAGAAGTCCCTTGAAGATATGGTCTCCAATGGCTTCAAATGCTCCAAAAATCGCCATTTGTGCTCTCTAATTCGTGTTTCAATCTCCAATTTTCATAACCCTTGTAAAAGTGCAGAAAATCCTCTTTTTAAAGACGTTAGAATGGACCAGTATGTGTCAGAAAAAGACCCAGAAAACTAACCATCGTGCACGTGACAACCTTTATCGCGCGCGCGATGCAACTTTTAATGCCTTATCGCGTGCGCGATGGTGGATGTAATTATTTTTTAAGCTTCACTCTTTTTCACACTTAAATATTTTCCCTTCATTCTTTGGTAATTCTTCCTCACATTTTCCCAAATTTTACTTATTTTTCTCTGATTCTTCGATTAAATATATACAATGAAGGACTGTCATCACAACCCCAAACTTGAATTGTTGCTTTTCCTCAAGTAACTCGACTGCCAATGCACATATCAACAGACAACAAGTCGCACAATAACAATCGAACATCACCAAATTAAATATTTCTTTTACCTGACCACTGTTCTAACTCCCAACTTCTAACCAGAAAATTCGAAAAAACATCCTCAACATTAACGAGTACTTAACTTGTCTCTCAGCTCACTATAACTCAATCAATGGATAAAGTGATCTCTCTATCAACATGAAAAATCAATTAAACTTAGCTCGATCATAATCTAATAGAGTCAATCATAGAAATCACTACACACACATTAGGGGACTTTTCAGGTTGTAACTTGACTTATGTTAGGGTAGGATATTTTTAGGAAATTAGGTTTAAACCTTTGGAGTTAGGTTCCTAGTTCTCCTTCTATTATCACACCTTTTTTTTCCTTTTTGATAGTACTAGAGAATTTTGATCCTTCTTATAATATCATTTTTTTCTTTTCTCATTCATTTTTTTTAAAGAACTGTCTTTTTCCACTTCTTTTTTTCACAAGTTTTTTTGAAATTTTGGATCATATTCTCTAGTACCCCAACCTCAAACTTAAAATTTTTCTCACTTCCAAGAGCAACCCAAACGTAATATTATTCATATACTTTAAGACTATACTTCTACCTAACTCCAAAGAGAGGGTGAAAACAAAAGATCTTTTGAGTAATATGGCTAATAATTTTAGGCTACGTCACTAAAAGAAAGGCTTAGGCTCAAAGTGTTTAGAAATGGATATACCTATTACTAAAGGGTGGTTTATAAAGGCTCAAAGTTTTTTAAAAAATTACCTCATAGTGTGTTGTTAAAACTAGATAACTTTATCAGAAATAGATCAAACCAGATAGATGAATAATACATGGATACACTCATAAAGAATCAAAAGTGAATAGTGGAAAAATTTGACTCAAACCTTACTATATGAGGTACATGCAGTTTGAGTACAAATCTATTGATTCTTTTCTCATCCTTCGCCTTTAAGTTTCTAGTATCTATTATGATGATCAAGTTTCTTTTGGATCATATGTTCAATACTAAAGTGCTAAACTTGCAATCTGAAAAGAAACATAAACAACCACAAACTTGTGTATTAAAGATAATTGAGATATTCATGGAAAATTTATGCTTGAGTAGCTACTTCCTATTGGTATGATCTTGAATAAAATAAAATAAATTTTGCAAAATAATAACTAACTAAAAATAATGGGTTGCCTCCCATCAAGAACTTCTTTTTTATCAATAGCTTGACGATAGAAATCAAGGGTCTGGTAATATTAGGGAGGCGTTTCCACTTGGAATCTCTCAGCCATAAAAATGCTTAAGTCGTTGGCCATTCACTTTAAATTTTCTCATGTCCTCGGGATCTAAAATTCCAATAGCCATGTTTTGATAAACCTCAATAACTACAAATGGTTTGGACCACTTGGACTTCAGCTTTCTCGGAAATAATCTCAACTGTGAATTAAACAGTAATACTTTTTGCCCCACTTGGTAATCCCGCCTTACAAGCTTCTTGTCATGATATCTTTTTGTTCTTTCCTCATAAATCAACACATTTTCATACGCGGACAATTGTATCTCCTCTAATTCATCCAACTTCAATAACCTCTTCCAACCAGCCAACTTTTCATCAAAATTTAGAAACTTCACTGGCCAATATGCTTTATGCTCCAATTCGACCGAAATGTGACATGCTTTCCCATACACCAGTTCATATTCCCATAGGGCGTCATCCATTTTTGTTGACCAATCCTTTCTCGATGCTACCACCGTTTTCTCCAGAATTTATTTTAGTTGTTTGGGGATACCTCTACTTGATCACAGGTCTGGGGATGATATGATGTGGACACCTTATGTTTAACATTATAGTTCTCTAACAATATTTCCAAATATCTATTACAAAATGTATCCCTCCATCACTGGTAAGTACCTTAGGTACAAAAGTTAATAACAGTTCGGGCATCATTAGCACTACAAGCAATGGCTTCCACCCATTTAGTGACATAATCAAAACATACCACAATATAAAGATACGTATTTGATTGGGGAAATAGACCCATAAAATCAATTCCCCAACAATCAAATAGTTCAACTTCAAGCATAATATTCAAGGGAATTTCATCTCGTTTTGAGATGTTACCTATTTTGTCACATTCACGACATGTAGACACATATAACTTACAGTCATTAAATAGAGTAGGACATCAAAACCCAGTTTTTAGTATCTTCGCTACTGTTTTCTCTCCACTATGGTGTCCCCCATATGCTAAGCTATGACAATGCCATATAATGCTATATGTTTCTCTACCAACAACACACCTACGAATTAAATAATCAGGGCTTCTCTTGAACAAATATGGATTATCCCATAAATAAAAATTTGCCTCGTTGTAGAAATGTTTCCTTTGTTGCCATGCGTATTCTTTTGGGACAGAATTTGTTGCCTTATAATTTTCCATATCCGTAAACCAAGGTCTTTCATTAATCACCATCAGTCGCTCATCCGGAAAGGTCTCCGTAATACATTGGTTATTTGTGGTTACTTCCACATTTTCTAACCTCGAAAGGTGGTCTACCACCACATTTACTACTCATTTCTTGTCTTTTATTTCCAAATCAAATTCTTGTAACAGAAGCACCCATCTTAGCAATCTCAATTTGAACTCACTCTTGTTGAATAAGTACTTCAAATTTGTATAATCTGTAAAACAATAACTTAGGAACCAATTAAATAAGGGCGAAATTTTTCCTAAGCAAATACTACCGCTAACAATTTCTTTTCAGTGGTGGTGTAATTAACTTGATTATCATTTAAAACCTTACTAGCATAGTAAATTGCATGACACATTTTTGCGTGTCTTTGGCCAAGAACTGCATCAATCGCATAATCACTTGAATCACACATAATTTCAAAAGACAGCTCCCAGTTAGGAGATACAATTACAGGGGCGATTGTCAATTTGTTTTTTTATGACAAAAAAAGAGTCGAGGAATTTTTTAGCAAAGTTGAATTAATTTTATTTGATCAATAGGTTAAACTAGGGTTTTGAAAATTTTAAAAATCTTTAATGAATCTCCTATAAAAACCTGCATGACCCAGAAAACTTCTAACTCCTTTAACATTCATCGGGGATGGGAGTTTTTCTATTACTTTAATCTTTGCTTGATAGACCTTAATGCCATTAGCATAGATTTTATGTCCGAGCACAATTCCTTCAGTTACCATAAAATGACATTTTCCCAATTTAAAACCAAGTTTGTTTCGGTGCATTTCTTAAGGACATCATTCAATCGATCAAGACAACAATCAAAAGATTTACCAAAAACAGAAAAATCATCCATAAATACCTCCATTGATTCTCAACCATGTTATAAAAATAGAAATCACACACCTTTGAAACGTTCCTGGCGCATTACATAGGCCGAAAGACATCCTCATATATGCAAAAACTTTGAATCGACATGTGAATGTGGTTTTTTCTTGGTCATCGGGATCTACAACAATTTGGTTATACCCTGGATATCCATCCAGAAAACAATAGTAAGTTTGTCCATCTAATCTATCTAACATTTGGTCCATGAATGGTAATGGAAAATGATCCTTATGTGTATCTAGATTTAACCCACAATAGTCAATACACATTCTCCATCCCTTAACACTACGGTTTGGGATTAATTCATTTTTTTCATTGCGAATAACAAAGGTGTCGCCTTTCTTTGGAACTACATGTACTGGACTTACTCATGCACTATAAAAAAATCAAATAAATCATACTTACTTCAAGTAACTTAAACACTTATTTTCTTACCACTTCTTTCATGGTTGGGTTTAAACTTCGTTGAGGTTAAACAACCGGTTTGAATTCTTCCTGCAGTTTTATTTTATGCAGACAATATGCTGGACTAATTCCCTTCAAATCTGCTACATTCCACCCCAATGCTCCTTTTTTTTTTCTTTCAGGACTAGTATCAACTTTTCTTCTTCAAGTTTTGATAAAGCACTACTAATAATTATGGGATGCCTATTTCCTGGACTTAGAAAAACATATTTCAGATGCTTGGGGAGTTCTTTTAATTCAGTTTCCGTTGGTTTCTCCTCACTACTTCCTCCTAATTCTTCAAAAAATTTATAAGCACGGTCCAGCTGCGCTGCTTGCAATTGTAGAACCAACTCATTTACCTAAACATCATTATCATCCTTCCCTATTTCCTCAATAAATTGTAACAAAAATTTCTCTATTGGAGATGAAAGATTTTCCTCTTTCGAAACATTTTCTATCACAAATTGAGCTGCCGAACTTGAACTTTTGAAGAGATTTGAGCTGCCGAATTGTAAGGTTGTTCTCACACCTTCAGAAACAAATCACAAATTGGATTCTAATCCTGAAGATGATGATGTAGATGCTACAACTTTCAAGCAGTTGGTTGGCTCTCTGAAGTATTTGTGTAATACCAGACCTGATATTTTCTATGTTGTTGGAATGGTTAGTAGGTTCATGAGTAAACCGAAGTTGTCTCATTACTAAGCTGATGTCAGGATTATGAGGTATATTAAGGGGACTCTGAAGTATGAAGTGTTGTTCCCTTATGGTGAAAAGGCTAATTCAAAGCTGATGTATTACTCAGACTCTGACTGGTGTGGAGACAGAGTTGACAGAAGAAGTACTTTTGGATATTTATTTAAGTATCTGGGAGGTCCTATTTCTTGGTACTCCAAGAAGAAACCAGTTGTTGCTTTGTCAACCTGTGAAGCTGAATACATTGCAGGTGTTGTGGCTGCATGTCAAGCTATTTGGCTTCTAAATTTATTGCATGATCTGAATATCAAGTTAAACAAGCCTCTAAAGCTGATGATTGATAACAAGTTTGCAATCAATCTTGCCAAGAACCCAGTGCTACATGGGAGAAGCAAGCATATTGAGACTAAGTATCACTTTTTGAGAAGTCAGGTTCATAATAGAATGCTAGAAGTTATGCACTGTAGCACTCAGAAGCAACTTGCAGATGCTCTGAAGAAAGCGGTCAAGACTGATCAATTTCTCCACTTGAGGGATATAATTGGTGTTGTTAGTTTTGATTAGATGAATATGAATTAAGGGATGGTGTTAGAAGTAATTCATATTCAATAGTAATATTAGTTTTAGTAAGCATAACTTAACTAATCTAACTTAGCATTTTCGCCTACGTGGCATTATTGTTTGTGTATATAAACAACTGTAGTTGTCAATAAAAGAGTAGTGTGTAACCATTTGCTGTAACCGTCTTGAAGAGAAGTGGAAGTTTGTTCTCTCTATTCTCTCTCTTATTCCATCTTTATCTTCTTCATCTTATGCACCAACAAAAAAAACAACGAGTGTTTTTTTTTTATAAAAATGATCTTTTTTTTTACTTAATAGAATGTTTTTAAAACATTTTCCTTTGTCAAAACAACATTTTAGAGTGTTTTTAAAATGTTCTAGAAACCTAAAAAATTGTTCTTAAAAGCCTTAACCAACCTAGTGTGAATTTTTTTTATTGAATAATTCAGAAGTACTTTTATAAATCTCTTTAAATCTTAAAACTTGTTATAAGCTTGATGAATCTTCATAATCCAACATAACTAACTTTCTTATATATATAAAGTATAAATGCAATGTCTAGTTAAAGTAGCTAATTCAGTTAGAGTGTTTCAAAAGCCTTCTTTACAACAGAAATGAAAAATGTTTAATTTTAAAAGAAGTTGCTAACTAGATTAACTTGCTAGTCAGTGTTTTTTCTTTTAAAAGAAACATTGTAGGTCTTATAAATATAAGCTAGACTTTCATTATTTGTTAATTTTTAAATAATGTTAGTTAAACGAAGTGACTGGAATTGATAAAGATGTAGAATCTGGTGTTATTAAAATTTTGTTATTTAGCTAGTTTAGTGACAAAAACAGCTTTTTCTTTAATCATATAAGGAAAAAAGGCATCAATAATGGACATTTTATATACATTGTGACAGAAAAAATAAAAAATTTAATTATTAAAAAAGTTGCTAACTGGATAAACTTGTCTCCTCAAAAAATGGATTAACTTGCTTGTTAAAGTGTTGCCAACTAAGTGGGAGATTTCAATAAATTTCTTTTTTAAATGATGTTAGTCATCAACCAAGTACTTTGTGTTGGTTAATCTAATGGATTGGACTGATAAGAATGTATTGAAGAGTTAGTTAATTAGGAATCAATTTTGTTATTAAATTATTTCAATTTTGTAAAAGAATTTTGTAATTGATCAACTATATATGTATTATGTTTTGAAATTTTTATAAACTAAAATTAATTTTGAAATTGAGTTTTGAAAATTTTCTACAATGAAAAACATTTTTTTAATGTTTGAGTTTTGATATTTTCAAATTTCAAAACTAGTTTCAAACATAAAAATAAATATTAAAATGAAAAATATATAATATATTTATTTAGTAATTTAATAATAATATTTGTCGGTAAATAATTGTCAGAGTGATAATCGGTGGTGGTTATAATGATGATTGATAATAGTTATAGTGGTAATCAATAGTGGTCGGACTAGTGATCAGAGATGAATAAAGTGGTGATATATAGTGGTCGGAGTGGTGCTTGGTGGTGTTTGAAGTGGTGATACATTGTGGTCAAATGTGGTCGATTGGGGGTTACATTAATGGTTGCCGATATTCGAAGTGATGATCATGGTAATATCTGGTGGTTGTCAAAATGTAGCGGTGGTTATAGTGGTACCGGTAAGCATTAGTTAGATTGGTGACTAGAGGTAGATAAAGTGGCGAACAATGTTGGAGGGGATATCAGTCAAAATGGTCTTTGGAGACGATCAAAAGTTTCGAGATTTAAGTGAAAACTATTTTTTAATTTAAGTAAAATGTCAATTCGTCTGAAAAGCTCAATTCAAATGATAAATACCGATATTTTTATGTTTGACACCAACACCCGAGTTCAAATTCATAACATTTCAATTAGTTGTGTGAGTTTTTAATAATAATTATTATTACTTCGTTTATCAATAAAACATAAAATCAATTAAACTTCATTTTATTCTAACATGTTTTGTTTTTAAATTTCTTTTAAAAGTAAATATTTACAACTAAATCAAGCAACTCTTTAATTTATCTCTAAATTAATTACAAAACAAGGTTATGATTAATTTAGAGAAATATTTAAATAATTAGTAGTGTTCTATTCTAGAATCGGAAATAGAGAGATATGGAAGCTGCAACAGAATAGAGCTTCCGTTATGATGGAGAAAGGGGTGTATCTGCAAGGTTAACACTCTGACGCTCAAGTCGGTATATGAAAGAATAGAGAGTATTCAAATTGTGATTGAAATTTGTTACCTAATTTGGCGTCATTTCATATATATATATATATATATATATATATATATATATATATATAAGGGACAAAAATAATGATCTCATTATCTTTTAAGCGTGAAATGCATAGGACTGTCAAATGTGCATGAGTTGTAGATTTCTTGTAGCAAGGTATAGGATAGTCCTACGGTAAGGAGAAGACTTTAGAAACATAATCGTGTAGTCGATCAAGAGGCTTTGGCTCGGAACAAACTATCTAAAGGTGGTCGGTCCAAGACGAATGTGGTCGGCCCATAATAGTTGCCCCCAAACCCGCATGCTTGAGTAGCAAGGTGAGGGTTTGGAGAACTTCACCCTCGTCGGCCGATCATGAGAGAAAGGTAGTCGCTTAAGTTTCTTGGGGATTCGTGCTTTCACTATTTAGAACGTCAAACGTCTATTTATGGGCGTCATTGTTAACATTCTTGGGAACTGAAACACTTCAGTGTTACGTGTGAGAGATGCAATCTTTGATAAGACACCTTTCATTTCACATCGGCTGAACATAAGTCTAGGAAGACTCATATTCGTTTTCATTTGGATATTTTCTTTTTTCCTTCTTCTTGAGTGGTTATCTTTTTCTCTTTTAATATTTTGTCTTCCTGTATTCGAGAAAGTTATCGCAATATGGCTAAAAAATCACAGAAGAGTGTAAAAGGAAAGAAGGAGAATTCAACATCTCCATGGGAATGTTTTATATATTCTTCCACCGTGTTATATTTTTCTAAGGAGGACAGCCTGGATAGAGCTTTTCTTTAAGCGGGGGGACCATCACATTGGGGTTCCACCACCCCTATCGAGGATGATCGAACGTGCAACGAGTGTAGCGGCTACACCATCCCTGTTTATGAATATCTCTTCTCAACCATGGGTGTTCGCTTACCCTTTACTGATTTTGAGGTTGATGTTTATAATAATATGGACTGATACCAGATAAATGTGGTTATGCTTTGAGTTGCAATTATAATAATATGGCATGAGATAGGCTGGATACAGATATGCTTTGAGTCGCGCTTATAATAATATGCGAAGAGACCAGCTAGTTGCGGCTATGATTTGATTTATTTGTCTGAGAAGACTCCTGGACAAGGAATGATGGTTGGATTTTTACTTTTCGAAACTCAGTGCTATCACACTTCTGGTAAATCTTGCGTTGGGAAGTATTCAAAGGTGTGTACTTGTCGTAACGATTGTACATCCTCCTATCAGTGTAACACCTGAGTTTTAATTTTAATATTATTAGTATTATTTTAATATTTTTAATATTATTTATTTTATAATTATTTAAGTTTGATGTGCTTTTATTTAATTAGATGAGTATTATTTAGTTATTGGATGGTTGAGTTGTTATTAAGAATTAGTTTGATATTTTAATTAATTAAGGATAATTGAACCTGTGGGAATAATTAGTTTAGGGAGAAAAATAGATTGTTATTAAAATTAAGGAAGAAAATGTGAGATTAGTAAGACATGGGAATTGTTGTTAGATTTATTAAAATTTTGACGATTAGGGTTATTTTATTTTAAATAGTAAAGTTAGAAGGAAAAATTGAAGTACGTGAAAAGTTAGGAAAGAGGCGGAAAGAAACCTAGGAGAGCGTTGGAAGAACAGAGGGAATTCCAAAAGTGAAGTTTCATCGCTCTGTAATTTTGACGTAAGGGAGAAATTATTCATATATGGGTGGATACACAGAGGGATAGTGAGGGTACCTTACCCTCTTGTCTTCTTCCTTTTACTGTATTTGTGATTGGTGTTTGTGGCCAAAGAGGGTTTGGGAAAAACCCTTTGAGACTATCGATTAAATATTTATTTTTATTCTTGAATAATATGATATGTATTCTTATTTGATATGTACTTCTGATTTGATAAACATGTTGATGCATTGTTGATAATTGTGTCATGTTTGTGTATGGCGGATGTTTATGAGTCGTAGATCTGTTCAATAGGCTGAATATCATAAAACTAAAAAAAAATTAAAAAGTAGGAAAATTTTAAAGTCGAAAAAGTCGAGAAAGTAGAAAAAGTCAAAAAAACTTGGGAGTCGGGCGCCATGTGGCGGGCGTACGGCGGTTCGGCGATGGTGAGTTTTGCGGTCCAGTTCGACGATTTTTGAGTAGTTTTGTGATTTCTTTGACTGTTCGTTGCATTTTGATGAGTTTGGATTATTTTTTAAAACCTTAGAGTTGAAGATAATTAATGTGTTGTATTTAATTGTTTGATGCGTTATGAGTTGACCTTGTCGAATGTGACCGGCTTACTTGCACAAGTGAGAGAGACACCACATATTCACCAAAAATATTAAGATGATAGGTGTATGGATTCTCCTACTTATAAATGCTCAAGTCTCGACATTTATAATAAATATGGGACCCTAACTCACACTTGACTTATTATTCTTAATACTCTCTCTTATAAATTTAAGACTCCACCCATTCATAAGTAATATGAGACTTTAACCACTCACAGTTGCACCCAACATTCTCAACATTGAGCATATATTTTAATATTTCCCTGTTGATATGTAAGATTGAATGGATATATATATTTCATGCATCATTTCATGCATCATATTCATTAGTGGTCTTAGATTCATTTGAATAGTTGGTTCAGATGAGGAACCAAAGACGATCCTCATATTCATTGGTGGAATCGTTGGTTCATATGATGAACCAGGGGCAAACCTCATATTCATTGGTGGAATCGTTGGTTCAGATGAGGAACCAAAGGCGTGGATCAATCAGTAACATAACTCTGAAATCCAAAAACTTCGTACCAGATGCATGTTGAGTTAGGAGTGATGAGTCACGTTGCATTATATAAAGTTGCATCTATGATTGTTCTGTGTCTGTGAAATATTGTATGTGATTGCTGAATATTGTTGTTGAAACTATCCTAACTGTTTATATACACCATTAACATTATGAACGTATTTCTCAACCTTTTTTGTTTGCTTTTGTGGCTCGTTGTACCAATGGTACATATACCCATGTATATGAGCATTAGTTGTTGTTGTATGGAAGGATCGACGTAGATGCCTACTTAGTTTTATTTATCATTTTGAGTTTAATTGAAAGTGTAACATCGAGGCGGATTTTCAGTTGTTTGATGTTTTCTTGAAAGTTTGTTGGATTTATTTCCTTATGTTGGAACAAAGTTGTTTTATGAAAGTATGAGATATTTATGTTGAGTTGGTGGTGTTTCAATTTTCGCTGCTTAATTTTTAAGTTAATAAGGATGTTTTATGAGAGAGGTGTGACACCCTATGCTGATTTTAAAAGTAAATAATTTGCATGGTCTTTTCAAATAAGAGTTTTTTGGGATTAGGGTGTTAGAACCAACGTCTTCTTTTCGTCGATGGGATTTCTTCCCCGATGGGTGATTGTAAGTGCGTTGGTGGCCAAGGTTGGGTTGTCGAAGAGAGTATCTAGGTTCTCTTTCAATGTTATGTACGGTTGAGTTAGGTTCAACAACTCTTGAGTCATTTGTACCTTCTTCTTTCCCAGACTTATGCATAAAAGATGGTCCCGGAGGAGACCATTTTCGAAGATCCAGCATTATAGGGCTTCCTTAGTTCCCTCCATTTTTATCGCAACCTGAGTGGATCGATATATGTACGACCGCAGGCTTTTCTTAGCTCCTTGCATATGCTATTAAAAGCAGCTATAGTAACTGGTTGCCTCTTCTGGGCAGTAAAGTGAGCGATGAGTCAACTGCATAAAATATCTCCATGGTTCAATGCAACCTTCGGGGAGACCATTAAACCACAGTCTAGTCCGACCAGTGTTAATGCTAGTAGCTTGCATTTAGAAGCTCAGTCGACACGGTGGTAGTTAAGTTTTCATTGACAAGTTGGACGTGCTCGTTGGGGTCTCATTTTCAATTATATTCTCCCAATTTGGGAGGCTTTTGCGTTTACTTGAGGATCTTCCTTTCTAAGATCCAGGCACATAAGGGATGCATAGGTTGCACTCGGGTCGGCTGGTGTTCGTCGTAATCTAGGGATGGAGCATGACTGCCTCAGTCTCCGCCCGGGCCCCGGGGAGGATAATTTTTTCCCTCCTTTTGAACGGTTTTTGACTTCTAGACTTCACTTCCCCTTGTAGCGGTCAGCTCTAGGCCGATGGAACGGTTTCTTCTAGACGCAACTTCTTGAATCGTGTTTGCTCGGGGATGAGTGCGGTGGAGGCTTTCTTCTAAATAAATAAACCTTTCCTCCATTTCCTTGGAGTTTTGTTGCTCAACGATATTGTAAATACTGTTAAGCAACTCATTCGCGTCTTGAGCACCTAAGTTCGTTTCAAGAATGTTAAAATTGTGCGATATCTCAAGTTGCTCAACAGGAAAATGAGTTGGAACTCTAAATTGCGGTGTTTGGACAATCCTTGTTCCTAGAGGAGGGATGGTTAGATCTGGATGTGGAGTAACCTCAATGTTGAGATTTGTTTCGCCAGGAGGAGGAGGAGTTGTGTTTTGTTTATTGACAGTTGCTTGTGATGCGCCAGCAGCAGGTAGAGCGATTTCGAGTGTGGTAGCGGAACGAGTAGCTTTAGATGCATCCATTTTCAACTATCGAAGAGATCAAAGCTATGGAAATCTAAAGATCTGAAGAATCGATGAGTTGTAATCATCATTGAGTTTGAATTGATCGAATGCAACTTATTTTGGTGCTCGATTTGCTAGATCTTCGTTCAGAGGTTGAAGAAAACTCCACACCGAAAAACTGAATGCAGAGATAGAGAGTAGTAGAAAATGCGAGAATCAAAAGTTATTTTTCCCAAATGGTCTCCGTTCTGGAACCAAAAATAAAAAGAGGGAAGTTGCAATGGAATAAAAACTTCATGCGTGACAGAGAAATGTAATTTAATTGGATTTCTAAATATTAGTTATATATGTTTAAATTGAACCAATTGGTGTTAGTTTTGTTAAATCTAAAATAGATTCTAATTTCTAATGATAATCAAACAGAATCTCAATTAATAAAACAAAGTTAGATAAACTTTTTGGCTCAAATACATATATCAAACAATTTTACATTACAGCCATTGCGAATGAAATTTTCAACAGTCCTACAATATTTTGAAACCTAGATCAAGGCAGCAGCTATTAAACACTTGTAGTGTTTTCAATGTTGAGATATATGGTTGTTTAAAAGCTGAATAGACACGAGTCATTAGATAATTGTTTGGAAATCCAATCTACTATTATCAATTACATCAAAGAATAGGTTTTGAGTAAAGAGTTGTTATGCATTAAGAATATTAACCTCGTAAATAAAAAAGGAATCGTCCAACTGCTATTATCCAATAATTTAAGAATAGATGTTTCTAAATTGGTTGAATGTGGAATTGGAAAATTCCAACATCAAATTAATCTTAAACCAAACAACTCTTGACATAAAATTTCAGTCACTCGACTCGTTCAAAAGGTGTGTGAATTCTTAACTCGAGATATTAAAAAGTTAAACCAGCAACCTTTGCAGACTTGCAGTTTCGAACAAACAAACATTGTCATCATATTCGCGAAAATTCTCCAAGAATGCATAAAAACCACGTTTTTCTTCCCGGATTCAGATTCATTTACAGTTGCGTTTTCCAAACATGAACCCTCATTACTCCTCTTCCCCATTCCAGAACCTTCTACAACAACCTCCTCCTCACCAACATCATTGATTGACTTTGACTTGTTTCCTTCAAATTCAATCAAGGATTTTCCCAGAAGATGAGCTACTGTACTGCCATTACAATTAGCTACAGAGAAGGCATAAAGAAGACTCAATTGAGTATGTAAACTCGGAATTTTCAAATCCTTATTGCATAAAAATCGGAAACTTCTAAGCAAAAGTTTCTTGAATATAAATTGATATAAATACATCAAGATTACACAGAAAGGCATAAAATTTATCTCACACTATTTTCCCCTTCCATCAATTGAGAATTGAGATAATAAAGAGTAAAAAAGAGTGTACTTTAAATACATATGACAAAAAAATGAGAAAAAAATAGTACAAGTACAGAATGTGTACCCGGTACGGATACTTCACCATTTTCGAAGTATGCATGCTTCAGAGGTAAATACCATTTGGAAGTCCATGCTTGTTATGAGAAGCAGCTTCTGTATCCACCATATCATGGAGGCAGGCCTCAATTTGACACATTGTCACTCACTGCTACTTAAACGGAACGACAAAATGATAAATCAAATAAACCTTAAATTTTGAGATAAACATGGTTTCCAAATTTCTAAAGCTTCAATGGGGAGAGGCAAATGTAAGGTTACCTCAGAAGTAACAAAAAACAATCCTTCATGACCCCAAAATGTTGATCTCTAAGCTTAAGCAGAACTAGATCCCACAAAATACTACTTTAAACACAAGATCCTACCATTTACAGATTCAGGCGCAGCCAGCACTAGAAGGCGCCTTGTAAATTGCTATTTATTGACTTTTTTCTGGTCTGAACCCCTCCTTCACAAAAGCCACCTTGGCCTCATAGTAATCTGGAGTTAAGCTAGGTAGGACCTAAAAGGGTTCCAAGGCTCTCTTAGCACATCTTTTGTTTTTGTTATTTTATGGCTTTGACTTCCAAACGATTTTCCTTGTGTATCCTTGCAGACAAATCCGAAACAAGAGCATAATTATTGCTTTCATAGCATGCAGTCATAAATGCTGCTAATGATACACGATTAACATGAACATCCATGTCTAGTAACTTATTAAAGAACAGTGCAGCCATGCCTACTTTTTTCTCACTACATAGCTTTCTGACCAAGGTATTAGCCGTCCGAATCCAGTGTTTCTTTTCCAGCCTTTCTAGAATAACCATAGCAGATAAACAATCATCTACCTTACAATATTCATAAGCCAAAGTTACCCTAGTAACTTCACATGGGGTAAGTCCCTTTTCTATCATAGAGTCATACAAACCCCGAGCCTCATCGAGCTTTGACTGTTTGCAAAGCCCGCTTATAATAGCACCGTATGTAATAGAATCTGGAACACAACCGTGGTCACTCATCCTATGAAAAAACTTCATTGCCAAAGTCAAATTTCCTTCTCTGCAATAACCACATATCATAGATGTAAAAGTTTTGTTTGTAGGAATAACTCCGTTTCTCACCGCTTCCTCAAAACACATCTCACTTTCTTTCATTCTATTTTCCCTACAAAAGACTGCAATCAATGTGGTGTATGAATGAATATCAGGTTGAATACCACTTTTTACCATCTTATTGAATAACACCAATGCTTCCTTGATATTTGCCTGTTTGCAATGCTCAGACATGAGAATATTATAGGTGATTTTATCAGGTTTCAACCCATTATGAAAGCCATCCTCAAGCATTTTGTAAGCCTCTTGTACCCTTCCCCTTTTACAAAGACCATCAACAATGGCATTATATGTACACACATTAGGACTGAAACCTTCACTACTCATTAGATTCATCAAATCATATGCTCTTTCAAAATCTCCAGCTTTGCAATGCCCGTCAATGAGAGCTGTGTAGGTGTTGGTGTTTGGGACTAATCCCTGCTCTTTCATTCGGCTCAGTAGCATCTCTGCCCGGTTTAGTTTGTCATCTCTACAATACCCACTTATCATAGCAGTATATGTAAGCACATTTGGCTTGTGATTTTCGCTGCGAACAAGCTTAAGAAACAATCTAAATGCTTTCTCAGTCCACCCTTTCTTGCAAAGACCGTCAATTAATGACGTATGAGTATATACATTAGGTTTCCAACCTTTACCAACCATCTCCTCCAACATTTCAAATGCCTGCTTGATGCTACCCCTTTTGCACAAACCTTCAATCATAGATGTGAAATTAATCAAATTAGGCTTTAAACCCATATCAACTAACCTACGAAAATACCATAACGCTCTGGTTCCATAACCCTTTTCACAGAATCTGCTGATTATTAATGTAAACGTTGCATTATCAACCACAAAACCCCTCTCAAGCATAGAACTCAACCACCTATCTGCCTCCAAAACATTGCCAATCTTACAATACATAACAACCATCACCCTATAGCTAACCGAATCCGGTTGTACCCCTCTCACACACATTTCCTCAAACAACAACTCTGCATATTCAACCAAACCAAATTCACTTGTCACCTTCATAATCCAATTCAACGTCCGAGTATTCGGAACCAAACCCTGGTTATGCATTTCAATAACCATCTCCACAGCCTCTTTCAATCTCCCAATCTCAGCAAAACTCTCCACCATACACCTCATAACTCCACAAGCTTTCTCCGAATTCCTATTCCCAATCAAAGAAGTTGCACAAACTATATACAGCCTCATAAAATATCGAAACTTCGGATACCCAATTGCCCAATGGAAGAAACTAAGGGCCACCATTGAGCCAGCATCACCTGCAAGTGAAGCAACAATGGTAACAGCTTGTTCATGGGTTAAAGAATCAGCATCAATACCAAGATAGAGTCTTGGAGGTGAAACCCTCATGAAGGCATGCTCATTGTATGATTCACGCACCAATGAACACACCCTTTGGACTATAGATTGTGATGGAACCACATCAGATTGTAATTGTATTGATGAAGAGAAATAGCATAGTGATTCTCTATGAAACATGAAAAGTGAGGTGAATCTACGTGAAATGCCATGAGTTCTGAGAATCATAAAGCAAAACATGAAAAATGTGTCACTATTCAATATTCAAGGTGTTCAATGTGTAGGGTTTAAGAGAGTTCATCAATTCAAGCAATGAATTAGCTATTTTAATAATCAGTTACATGTAATGAAGAGCAAAAAAACAGATTGGGATTTGTTCATAAATCTAGGGTTTATATTATGAGAAAGTAGGGGAAATTTTGAAAAGGATAGAATACACAACAAGGAGAAATTAGAGATGTGTGTTAGTGAGAGAGGAGGCCTGGTGATTGTAGATGGATCCTGGCGGCGTTAACGGTGGCCTGAGGGAGGCGTTAACGGTGGCCTGAGGGAGGCGTTAACGGTGGCGCCGGTGGAGTGCAATGGTGAAGATGAGAGAGAGAACAGGGAGTGTGATCTGTGCAATGGTAAATTTAATTAATTTATTTATATGTAATAAATTATTAATTAATGTCTAATAAATTATAACTATCTCCATAGTTCATATTTTAGTTAAACAATTCAAATCAAAGTTCATATAACTTTATTTTAAAAGTTGGAAAACATTCTATTCAACAAATAAAACATAAAATGTTCATAAGCAAAAAGGAATGAAAGAAATTCCAAGGATAAAATCAAGTACTATGAACTCATAAATAGTAACATTGTAAGCAAAGAATAATTTATTGAAATATTAGATTAAATCATACATGGATTTCAATCTATATATGAACAAAAATTACTCTAAATATTTAACACAATATTTAACCTTAACCAAATAATAAAAATAGAAATGATATTGTAATGTTATAGGGTTATGGATAGTTGTAGCCCTCAATGAATTTCAATGTTTTTTTAAGTTTTATTTTGAAATTTATTTTTCAAATTGTCCCAATTTAAAATTAAATTTTCCAGATATTTCATTTTCAAAACACCCTCGTCTAATCAATGGACATTGAATGAAAATTATGGAGAGTAGAAACTCTATCATTCATTGGCAGAGTGATATAATATTTTTTTTAAAATTCATTTGTGTTATTAATATTAATTAATTAATTTAATAATAATAATAATATTATTTTAATAATATAAATTATAGGATTTAATTGAAATACACTTTTTACACCGTCAGTTAATCATAGTCGTTGGATGTTGAAACAAGTTTGACTTTTATTTTAAAAATATATAAAGTAATGTAAACGGGTGATGGTGATGAATCGATTGTGTAAAATATTTTACACTGACAGTGCATAGTAATTAATCTCTAAATTATAATTTTTTTGTTTAAATTTTTTTATAAATTAAATTGGTTTTATAATATATTTATAATTATATTAATTAAGCATTTAAATAATTTTAAGAAGTAATATATATTTTATTGAACGTACATAAATAATATACATCTTATTTATTATAGTGACCGCCTGTTCCACATTTTGTGCATTTTTTTGCGTTTTCTCTTGCCTAACTCTTCAGCTCTTTGTCTTGGGTGTGATGGAGATGAGTCGGAAGACAAGTCTTGATTTTGATGTGTTGTATTGGGGTCCATATCCATACTGTCGAAATCTTGAATGGAAAAACCTGGGATATCCAGTAGTTGCTCATTCGTGAGTTCAAAGTCGGGTAGTGAATGTGTTTGTTATGTGAAGATTTCGGGTTGAGTCTGTTGAATTTGAGGATAGTACACGTTATTAAGGTTTAATGAAGAAGTGGGTTGATATGATGTATTGTTAAATGTTTGGTGTTGGAAATGAGGGTTTGAGTTATCAGCGTTTGGTTGAGGAATTGGAGTGTATTGTATGAGTGAGTGTAGGTTGGTTTGTTGTTGATATTGTTGGTTGTAGTAGTAGTTTGTTTGAGGGAATGGAGTGTGGGGAGTTTGGTGTTGGGATGAGGTGGCATAAAAGATGTGTTGTTGTGTGGTCTAGGTGTGATGGTATGTTTGTTGGGCGGATGAAGATGGTTGGGGCCCAAATTGGGATGTGTACATGGGAGGAATGCCATGATGTATGGGCGTGGTAGTTTGTTGCGTTGAAAAATAGACACGTTGGCGGGGATCGTTCGAAAATTGTGTCAGAGCGACATGCATAAAAGGAATTGCCAAAAACCAATCCTTATATTCTTTACTTGTCTTAGACTCACCAAGTATTGTGTTTCCCTCTAATACCAAATATCTTCTTTTTTCCATTCTTTGACCTCATATTTGTTCAAATCTTGTCAATGTGTATCCCATGCTTGGACCATAGTCATGTCGTGGTGTTCCCTTAGACATCTCGACTGAGAAGGGATTTGTTGTTCAAATTCGAATTGGAGTTTGACCTTATCTGTCTGATGCATCTCAACAGTAAAGAAACATATAATATATGTTGTCACACTCCAGACTCGACTATCATTATAATCAGGCACTGGGTATTGTAGGTACGACCTCCATATAAATCGTCATAAGAAATATAATTGTTATAATGTAAATAATAAGTTTAGATAACTTAAAGATTGTAATATGCGATACTTACATCATTTTCTTCCATGTGTTCAATTGCAACTCGATACCCACGTAGATGATGACGAGGATTATTTTTGTAATACATACCTCGTTGGCACCATCTTGCATATACAAAAAAAAATATTAATGTTAGGTATAATTTACTATGAGGATAGTAAAGTGCATTCAATGATTTTAAATACCTTAATGCATACAAATGTGATGACACCTCAGTACCAATAGGGCCAAATAGCGGTATACGTGTGAATGCCTAAACACTGAGTAATACAACACAACCTCGTATGCTTTTCACTCCTTTTTGGGCTACCTTGCACATATGTCTATACAATGTTGCCAAACAAGCAGAACCCCAACTGTATGTGTTACATTTATCTAGATCTCCTACTAAAGATAACCATTATGAATGCAACAAATTGTGACTCTTATCTGGCATCAAGAACGTAGCAATCAGAAGTAAAATATATACTTTAGCATGAAGAATGTTTTCTGCTTCCGTGGGTGAAGACTTATTTTTTAACTATGTTAACAGAGCTTCTAGCCAAACAATTTTCACAGAAGACCCATTTTTATCTGAAGTCGTCGATTATACACCTAAGTTCTCCATGTAAACATCGTTTGTTACGTTAGTAGGGCCATTAACAGGTTTACCATTTATTCGGAGACCGAATAACATACTCACATCCTCCAAAGTAATGGTACATTCATCGGTTGGTAAATGAAAGATATGTGTTTCGGGTCTTCATCTCTCTAATAGCATAATAACTAGTTTGTAGGCAATTTTTAAACTTGATATTTTGGGGACTTTAGCAAAACCGGCTTGTTCTAAGTACGGTAATATAACAACACTTGGTTGAATATGAGTATGGGAATGGACTCAAAACCTAGTGTCTTCCTGAAATGTAATAGAAAACATAATGATTACGATGATGAAAAACATGTAACTACAGAGTATAAAAAACTTACATATGCTACAATGTTTATTGGTGCTCGACAGTGTGATTCTCTCACCCACAACAAATCCATTTTACAAGCTTGTGAGTTATGTTGAATTCTTAGAGGTGAATATAGTTGATGAGTGGATGTTTGAAATAAAATTTAGAAGCTGGATTTATAGACTTTGTAGTAAAATATTTTGGAGTTTTAATATTATGATGTTACTTATCAATGCATGCATGCAAGCCTATAGATGTAGTATTTCATGCAGGATTCCCTCAGTGATGAGACAATGCATTGTAGAAGAAAGAGGTCCTCCATTCAATGGCCGAGCTACACATATGCACTTCAACCTCGGCCATGCATTGGCCGAGTTTATCCTTCACTTTAATAGCCTCGTCCAAGCATTTGCCAAGTCCTGCCTTCACTTTAATAGCCTCGACCAAGCATTGGGCGAGTCCTGCCTTCACTTTAATAGCCTCGTCCATCCATTGGCCGAGTTATGCCTTGGTGTTGGCCATGCTTTGACCGAGCTTGGTCTTGGTCCATCCATTGGGAGTCGTTTTTTGGACTATATAAGTTGTATCTATATGTTGCTACATCTCCTTATTCCATATTCCACCACCACTTCATTTATTTCTAACATCTAAACGGCTGAGAGAAATTTAGTAGTATATGTTCACTATAACAGAACTATTTTCATAGATATTGATGCGGGATTCTCATTTAGCAATACAAATATCCATTTATTCAAAATCCACATCAATTCTGATTTGCTTCATCTGAAAGATCGGATTGAAAAAAAGTTGCAAAGTCGTGTTGAAGAAATTATGTATCGCCATCCATTAATTAATGGAGACGATGATACCGTCTTTTACGTAATGACACCGATTGAGAATGACAAACAAGTCAAATCAATGCTTCAGTGTCACATTACATTTTCTCAACTATCCACCATTGAGATATATGTTCGTCTACTTGAACATCTTGAAACATATTCGACTCAATCACACTAGTATGGAATGAGTCAAACCACTTACGACAAACCAACTCAAAATAATGAACCTTTCATACCTAATGAAGAGGTTGGTGAAGACAGTGAGTATGATTAAGAAGAGGTCCGCTTTGAAGATCTATTTGGTTCTAGCAATGATGATGGCAATTGAGACCTCATCGACACGCCTACTGTAGCAGTAAGAGCCCAACCAGTTAATTTATACAGCCCACTTGTTCACATGCAAAATATATGTTTGGAAGATGTTCAACCGATCTCTATTTTTGGAAGTTTCACATCAAACCATAATGCTGACGAAATAGAGGAGGGAATGGAGTTTGAAAACAGGGAAGCTTGTGTTGTCACGTTGCAACATTGGCATATAAAACATAGTCTTGATTATTCAGTGACTAAATCTGACAATGCACGATACGTAATCAAGTGTAAGAATTCAGAATACAAATTCAAATGAAGGGTTTCTTTGCATAAGAGGAACTCAAAGTGGAAGATTGGTAAGCTTAATGAGTCTCACACATGCACAACCACTTCTATGTCACAAGACCATAGAAAAATAAATTTATAAATGATTAGTCAGAGCATAATGGAGCTTGTTAATTGCAATGCTTCTTTTAAGGTGAAGGTGATCATCACCCATATTGCAGAAAAATACAGGTACATAATATCGTACAAAAAAGTCTGGATTGCAAAGTGTAAGGCCATAGAATCGCTGTATGGAAATTGGGAGACATCTTACAACGACCTATCGCATTGGATATTGGTAATGAAAACCTATCTTCCTGGTACTATTATAGAATTGCAAACCTTACCTGTGATTTCATGCGATGGATCCCAATTGAGTGACAAGAGGATCTTTCATCGTCTCTTTTGGGCGTTTCGACCATGTATATATGGTTTCACCTATTGTAAACCTATTGTGCAAGTGTGACGGAACATGGCTGTATGGAAAGTATATAGGGACTTTGTTGATGGTTGTGGCACATGATGGGAACGTGAACATTTTCCCAATAGCTTTCGCATTAGTTGAAGGTGATACAAAGGATGCTTGGAGTTTCTTTCTTAGAAATTTGAGAATACACATGACACCATAAGCTAATATGTGTATAATATCAGACATACATGAATTGATAAAGAGTGCATATAACAATCCTGAAAACGGATGGCAATATCCTCCATCTTCACACGTCTATTGCATTAGACACATTGTGCATAACTTCATGCGTGAGATTAAAGACAGAGAACTATGCAAAAAAGTTGCTAACATAGGTAATAATATAAATTTCAGTTACCGCAAATATCCTCCATCTTCACACGTCTATTATGTTTTTTATAATATTTTTATTACGTGTTATATGTTGACAGAGGCGACATTTAACTACTATCACGGGGAAATCTGAAGAACAAACAATGAGACTTTATCATGGATAGACAACATCCCTCGGGAGAAGTGGGCAATGGAATATGACAGAAGGCAGCGTTGGGGTCACATGACAACTAACCTGGCAGAAGTAATGAACTCGATACTCAAAAAAATCTGAAACCTTCCAATCATTGTATTGGTCAAGTCTACATACTATCGGTTAGGATCACTCTTTGGTAAAATAGGCCATCAGTGGACAAAAATGTTGGCTTCTGGCCAAGTTTCACATATAATTGCAACAAGGGGATGGCTAAAGAAGTCAGTAAATCTAACACTCATAATGTCATGCAATTTGATCGCGAGAGGTTCTATTTTATGGTCCATGAAAAGATTAATCAGAATGATGGTTGACTAACTGGTACTTTCAGCATTGATCTTAGGAAACAATGGTGCGATTGTGGGAAATTTCAAGCATTTCACTTACCTTGCTCCCATGTAATCGCAACATGTTCCAGTATACTCCAGGACTACTCCATTCACATACCAGACGTGTTCAAAATTCTTAACGTATTCAAGGTCTATAAAGAAAGTTTCCTTGGACTTCCCCATGAGGAGAACTAGCCACGATATGAAGGATTTACTCTTTGTCATGATGAATCTATGAGAAGGAGGAAGAAAGGGCGTCCAACCAGCACCCGGATTAGAACTGAAATGGACAACGTTGAAAAGGAAAAAAAGAGAAGGTGTGGGATTTATCGCGAAATAGAATGCATGCGTAGGAAATGTCCAAATGTGGTAGGACCCTATAGATGATTACACTGTATTTTTAATATCATATTTTAAGCACGTATTATATTATCTTTATTTATGTATTTCTAATGTCTTTTGGAACAAACATTAAGGAATATATTTAATATTAAAGACTTCCGATTACAAAGTACAAACACAACAACTTAAATTCAGAAAACTTCTTAACAAACTAATCAACAACAACAACCAACATAAGTGGACCTTCAACTCCTCTATTAACTTCACCACTATCTATTGAAAACATACACTGAACATCTAAATCATTTTTTGTACGATCCAAGTAATACATATACGTACCCTTAGGACTTGCATTAGTCAACGTTATGTATGAACAATGATACTCTACTTTTTTCACCTTCATACGACGTTCACCCAACTACCGAAAACCAGTGTTGATGGATGCAATTAGTGTTCTGAATTCCATTGCAGATCTAGGAAGACGCTGATTTTTTTATCCTGCTCATAGAACACAAGACCCCAAACATGCATTATTAGAAAAACAAATTGCTAGGTGACCTGAATTACATTTCTGCAATTCAAGTTACTTATAGAAAATTAAGACATGAATACTCGGCCATTTATTGTCTGAGACTCTACTAACAGTGACATCCCTCGGCCACTGAATGTCATGGGTGATAAAACTATTATTTAAAAATGGTAAATAATTGTTAATTAAAAGTTTTAAAATAAATAAAAAAATTCAAAAAAAAAACACTCAACCACTCGGCTAATGAATAACCGAGCACCCTCAATGTTGCACTACGTTCAACGACTCGTTCGTTAATTGGAGGAGGATGTTCTGAAAATGGGGCATCCTGAGAGTTTATTTTTAAACTGAAAAAATTTAGAAATTAAATTTCAGAAATGGGACAGAACAATAAAAAGTTTTCCTTCTCCTAACTTTTCCTAAATTCCTCATAAAATCCACCACGTACATGTTAAAGTCAATTCTCATCCTTTGACGCATGCAATTAAAAGGATGGTTGAAACAATGTTGTTTTGACCTTCTGTGAACCACTTCAAAACCTGATTTTATTTTAAAATAACCATGTTTTTCAAATTAAATTCCTAAATAACCAATTGTTCGAAATAAATACCAAAATAACCACCTTTCCAAACAGATGCGCCAGTTGAACTAGCACATCCATTTAACTTTCAAAGGAGGCGCCATTGGATCTGACGCATGCTCCCAATGGCCCTGCATGTAGGCGCCATGCCTCTTAGCGCATGCATGTATGCATTGGTGCATGTGCCAATGCATTTAGTGCATGCTCATTTAGTTTTTTTTTTTTAATTTTAAATTTTAATTTAACAATTAAATAAAAAAATATTGTTTTTTTATTTATGCTATAATAAAAATTACATGGAATTGACCAAAAATTTAATGACTGGCCCGATTGAAACGTCCATTTATTCCACATCCAAGTGTGTTGGTCTATCTTCGAGGTCTCCCACGTTTTTCTTGAGGTGTTTGGGGTCTTTAAGTGCTGACATGGTCCAAAGGTGGCTGGTGGGAAGGTCCGGTGGAAGGTACATCAGTATTTGATAGATGTGTCATCATTTGTTCCCAATAGCTGGGGGGGGGGGGGTCTCGCCAACGTCGCTTCCGTAATTGAGTTTGGTGCCCATGTTGTCGTAGTTGGGTCAGTGTGATTGGGTGAATTATGGATTGTATAGTTGCCCTAATTAGTACATTGAATCATTTTGGAAACGAAGCAATGGTTCATGGGGTGTACTATAGTTAAACAATGGTTGGATGTTGTGGTGATGGGATGTTTGAATGGTCATTGGTGGGCAGCTACGATGGCATGAATTGTATGAATCATAGGGGCTATAGACTGTTGTGTTGGCTGCGTATGGTTATTGGTGGGTAGGGTTTGATTCTTAGTTTTGAGGCTGGGTGTGTGACATGAATGAGTTGTAAGGTTGGGTGTTTGGTTGTTGGGTGTATATGGTAGGATGGTGGTGTGAGGTTGGTTGTTGGGTTCGGGTGGTTTGACATTGGTGTTGGACGGGGACTTGTTGTTAGGTGTATGATGACGAAGCTAGTTGGCATGGATCAATCAAATACCTTGGCTTAGACACAAATTTTTACGTTGTGACCGACCTAAACTATGCCATATACTATTGAGTTGGTCTAACACCTTGTGTTGTCTTCGATTCCTCCAATGACGACACATCTCTTTTGCGAAGTCTCTCAATTCGGAATAATCCCATTGGGCATCGACTCTTTTTTGATGTCAATCTCCCAAACACGTCGGAGGTTCTGGAATTTGTTGTTGCATGCCGAACTGCAGTTTTTACCCGATCACTCTGGTGCATCTCCACATTAGTGAATCAGATAATTGGTGTTTTTGATGTCCAAACTGCAACATCATCATGGTTAACCTGATGATCAAGACCCAAATATGGCCTCCAGATAAACTGTACAACAATACGACATGATTAGATGATAAATAATTTGATAATTATTTTTAAATTAAAAAAGAGTTGTGTAGGAGTATTACATTGTCTGGTCCAATGTGATCCAATAGATTGCGATAAACTACTATAGCGTATTTTAGACACCTATTGTAGTTCATCCAATGTGATCCAATATTATTTACAGTTAATTATAATATAAAGTCTAATTAATTATATGGTAAAGTTTTAAACTTACTTTGTTGCAAATGGGAATATGAGTGAATTCTTGTTTACCGATGCAAGTGACGACATTCTTGACCAACCCCATGCTTGTAGCAAATATGCGCATCAATAAAAAGTACAAGTATTTTTTTTGGCATTTTTACACATCACACTATATATATGGGCCAAAACAGCTGAACTCCAACTATATGTGCTTACCTTATTTATGTTTCATAACAACGATAAATACATAATATTTATTGTATTACCAGAATCATTGAAAGAAGGAGACACATTTCGCACAAAAGAAGATTGTGTAAAAGCTATTAAAAAGTTTCAGATGGAACTATCAGTTGATTACAAAGTTGATAGAACTAATGCAATGAGGTACAAAATTTATTGTAGAAATGAACACTGCCTTTTTAGGTTGTTAGCTTCGTACCGGAAGATGAGTGATTCTTGGGAGATTGGATCCATGGGTCTAGTTCACACATGCATGCTCACGAACCCAATGCAAGACCATCAGAAACTTAGGTTTAAATTAATATGCGATGAAATTTTATCTGTCATTAGCGATAATCCTTCGTTAAAGGTGAGTACAATAATCTCGCATATTGTAGCACAATACAACTATACTCTATCATATAAGAAGGTTTGGATAGCTAGGACAAGGGCGGTTGAAAAAGTGTATGACAATTAGGAGATGTCATACAAACAACTTTCAAAATACTTGTTGGCTCTTAAATAATATGCTCCAGGGACTATTGTCACCCAGGGACGATTGCATGTTGCTCCTCAACCTAACTTATGTTTGATCTCTGACCGACACCCTTCAATAGTCATTGCATACAAAAACATTGATAATGGCTGGCAGGATCCTCCATCGACGCATGCCTTCTGCATTAGACATATCGCTCAGAATTTTATGCGGGAGATCAAAGATAAAACGTTGCGGAAGAAGGTTGTCAATGCAGGTTATGCATTATCAGAACCTTCTTTCAAACACTACCGCGAAGACATAAGATTGTCAAACATAGATGCAGTACGGTGGATTAACAGTATTCCATTGGAGAAGTGGACTAGAACATACTACAACGGTCAACGTTGGGGCCACATGACAATAAATCTTGTGGAATCAATGAACTTTGTCTTCAAAGGCATCTGAAACCTACCTATAACCGCTTTAGTGCATGCAACATATTTTAGGCTAAGGGCGCTGTTTGAGACCAGACGTTCCAAATGGAGTTCAGTGTTGCAATCTGGGCAGTTGTTCAGTGATGCATCAATGAAATTCATTAGACACGAAGCTGCCAAAGCAAACGCACACGTGGTCACGATGTTTGACCGTACTAAAGGTTGGTACAGTGTTGTTAGGTCCATGGATCACAATGAAGGCATGCCGATGGGATAATATAGAGTGTAACTAGATAGAGGTTGGTGCGACTGCGGAAAGTTCCAAGCCTTTCGTACGCCCTACTCCCATGTCATTGCGGCATGTTCAAAGGTTCGAAGGGATCCATCCTACTTACTATCTGATGTTTACAAAGTCATAATTCTATCCAATGTTTACAAAATTAGTTTTTCAGGTGTTGCAAAAGAGGATTATTGGCCAGAATATCAAAGGGACATTGTCTAGCACAATGAAGTTATGCGAAGAAAGAAAAAGGATCTCCCAAACAGCATCCGCATTCAAACCGAAATGGATACGGCGGACAAAATGATTCGATATTGTAGTTCATGCCGTCAGTTAGGTCACAATCGTACTAATTGTCCTAGTGTTGGAACAAGCACAACACGATAAATTTTAATGTACCTATATTGCAATATATAAAAAACATAATTTATTTCATATGATAACTTTGTGAGGAAATACCATCACAAACAAATACAACACATTCAACACAAAAGCAATACATAAACAATAACACAAACAACACAAACAATTAAAATACCATTATTATAACTAAGCGATTACAACCATCAAAACAATTTTGAACATATTATGCATCATCCTGTGAACGTCTCTGTCAGTCTTAATATCCACTCATTCATGCACTTCTCCATTTTGGTTGAACGTGGACACAAGCCATTGAATCATTTCACCATCTGTAATTTCTCCATCTAACTAGCGGTTCAACATCCGATTAAGACGTTCAAACGAGTCTATATTCCAAAGTCGAATCTTTATCGGAGGTGCGACGATTGAAAAAATTAAATCAGCATTTCTCTTGTGAATGTATTCAGACATGGTTAGAGAAATTTTTTTGAAGGAGATTGAAGTAGAATGAAAGAAAATGGGGTTGGAGGGTAAGAACTTGTGTGAAAAAATATGGGAGATGCGCAATGTATTTATAGATGAACCATGAAATGCATGCGCTAGAGGGCTACGTGTCACACACACAAGCACATGCATGCGTCAGATGGATGGACGCATGCGCTAAACTACACATGCATGCGCCAACAATCATGGTGCCTCCATGCAATGCTTTGTAAGCATGCGCCAATGAAGTTGATGCCTCCTTTGTACTGTAAGTGGATGCGCCATCTATTTGAAAAAGTGGTTATTTTACTATTTTTTTTGAAAATATAATTATTTAAGAATTTAATTTGAAAAACATGGTTATTTTAAAAAAAAAATTCTAAAAACCTCTGGTGATGTTGACATTTAGACGGAGAATGCAAAATATTAAGGAAACAAAGTGTTGTGATTTTTTAAAGGATTTAATTGGAATACACTGACAGTGTAAAAGGATTTTACACAATCAGTTGATCATAGACGTTGGATATTGGAATAAATTTGATTTTTATTTTAAAAACCTATAAAATAATACAAACGGGTGATGATGATGAATCCACCGTGTAAAAGAGCACAGTAATTAATCTCTTTTTTAAATTGATGAAAGTCCATTTTTAAGCCATCTATATACTACTAGTACATGACATCAAATACTTTATAGCAAATAATTGGTTCAAATACTATTTAACCAAATGACATGGCTTATTGATTCAACAACCTAACATAAATTAAAATTCAAATCTTGTTTAGTGTAGAAGGGGTTAGAATCGCTTAACACTACCACAGAGTGGTTCACATCACATCGTTTTCGGTAACTTTCTCTTCTTTTTTGGCTACTTTCATACTCTTCCTTCTTAGAATTTCTGCAATACACTCAACTTTCAATATTGCTTGCGCTTTGATTCCAAACTTTTTTCTGCAGATTTGAAATGGAACGCTGGAGTGGAGTTTTGAGAGTCCCCATGCATTCCAGCAGTGGGACATTCCATAGAGTTGGTGCATCTCTTTGCCTTTCTTCTCAAACCACAACTTTCACTGTAAGTTTCTTTCAAACGTTCTAAATTTAGGTTGAAAACCCCCAAATCGTGGTCGAATTTATTGAACGAAGGGGTTATTCTATGTTTCCACAATTTTGAAAATGTGAAATACGTATATTTTGTTGTGGTTACAACTTCAAATTAAGCATTTACTACGAACTGTTCCATTTACTATCAAGCAATGTTTTTTCTGATCTTTTTACAGGTGCCTATTGCAAATGCCATATTTTTCTGTGGTGATCGAGTCGAAAGGACCGGTAACCCATTGATCGAAAAGCTATCCGATTTACAAAAGCTATCTGAAATCATTGTGTCAAAATTCGGTTCTTCCATCAATGCTTGGGTCATTGAGGCTTCGGTTTTTAATGGATCTTTCGCGGTCTATAAGGACTTTATACCATCTGTGAATCAATATGGAGAGCCAAAGGCATACAGTCCGATTGGATTTCCGGCGTCTACGTCGACCGTCTCACTTCTATCTAATTGCCTTGAGCAAGTACAAATTCCCTTCTTATATATGTTAAGAATTTCCATGTCATTATAAAGCTTTTGATTTTGGGTTTAGAGATTCTGTGCTATGTTATCAGTATTCTTCGTAGAACGGTTTCAATGTTCTTCGATTTCTTGTAATGCAGGTAACAAAAATAATTTCAGGAAGGCAAGTAGACACTCCTTCTTGTAGTTTACATCAACCTAAGACATTCATCCTTGGATTTAGCAAAGGCGGAACTGTACTTAATCAGATAGTTACTGAACTCGGCTTCTCAGATATTGGATCTAATGTGAATTCATCTGATTCGGAGATTTGCATAGTACCTAAAACAAAGGAAGCTTTACTAAACAGCATCAGTGAGATTCATTATGTTGATGTTGGTTTGAACTCAACCGGTGCGTACTTAACAAACCGTGATGTGTTTGAGAGGATCTCGGAAAGGCTCGTACATAGAGCGCCTCGACTTCGTTTTGTCCTTCACGGAACGCCGAGACAGTGGAATGACAAGCAGCGAGACTGGATACGGAAGGAGAAGGACGAAATGCTGCTTCTGCTTGAGTCGGAAGCTGGCAAAAGCGGGGGAAAGCTTGAATTTTTATCAAGGTATTATTTTTCTGATAAGCCTCCGACTTTGCAGATGCACTTTGAAATAATTGAAAGCTTAGATGTAAGTTAGTACATCACTCCACATAGGTCTGTTGAAAATGTGTTACTTATCAGGATGACAGTGAATATGTGATGTTCTTCTGGAATGATATAATGGCAAAAGGGAAAACAAATGTCATTAGTTTTATGAAGTTGAGTTAAACTCAACCCAAATTTTAAGAATCACTGACAAAAGGCATTTGTGTATCATGTTGTGGTTTTGAACTTCGATGAATTGCGGTCTATTTTTTCATATTAACCTTCGGGTTCTGGTTCTCCAGAAATTCGGAGTTCTTCCCGAAGTTAAGTATAATTTGATCAGATATTGTTTGCACTAGGAAAGCGGGTCAACTTTGTTCTTCTAAAGGGCATGTACAACCATTTCAAAAGTTCATACTGTCCTGTTTTGGTGTTTACAGCCATGATGTGGACATTTCTGTTGAGTTTGGTAAAGAATACAATGTATAAGCAATTTGTCCTCAATTGCATGCATCTTATGAAGCTTCTTATACAGTTAATATGTCATGGCCTAATCTTCATTCATTAACCGTGCAGAAAATTATCTTTTATTGTAATTTACACTATATAGTGTAAAATAACTAAACAAGTTAGTTTTGGTTCAGTTAACTTGTAGCACAAGTAATTGAACCAAAATTAATTTTAACTTAACTTGTTTATTATTTAGAGTCTCAAATAGGACAATATATAGTATGGACATGTTTTTATAATTTGGACAATCCTCTTCGTATAAGCTGGTTTTGTAAGGTTGAGTTAGGTCAAACCATATTTTTAACATGGTATCATAGTCTGGTTTAAGATCCGGTAAACCATCTACTAGTATTAGATTTCCACTATCGGACCACCCACCATTTATTTCCACGTTTCAGATGTCCAATTTCTAGATTTGAGGGTGTGTGTTAAGAGTCCTACATCGGACAATATATGACCTGAACATGTCTTTATAAGTGGGGGCAATCCTCACCCAATAAATTGATTTTGTAGGGTTGAAGTCCAACCACATTTCTTAATGTAATGCAACTAACTAGAAGAATTCTAAAAGATCATTGATAACTTAATTATTTCTGATTATCTATTATAGTAAAATTAAAAAACCTAAAACTATCTGCCTTGCCTTTGAGTTTGAGAGAAAGAGTGAGCAAAAGTATATCACCATTTCATTTAAGCTTCTCCTAGGTGAGGTTTTGGGATGGTAAATGTATCTGTCCTAATTATCTTTGCAAGCATGTAAACTGTTTTGAAAATTTATATGTAAATTTAGAAAGGTGTTTTTGCACCGATCATATAATTTGATTAGGTTTTTTTTGTTAAGTTTTGAAGGACTCCATATTGATAAAGCAATGCTGAAAGCAATCTTAAGAATAGTCATCCTTCAAAAATAAATGAGGTAATAGTTTCGATAAAAGATTTGTAAAGGATTTAATATCTTGACTATCTTGACTACGCCGCTTCAAAAATTGTAAAATAAGATGTCTGTTTTAAATAGATGAGAAAAAAAATATATTTTTTCTCTAAAAGAAAAAGTTCACTCAAGTACCAATTCTTGTATTTCCTAATTTCTTTTAAATTTTTTGAAATTGAATGTGATATATTTATGGTCATAATTGAGGTTGTTTTTTTAAAGAATGTCGCACGAGAAAAGCGTATACGAAAGTATATCCTTATTTTCAGTGGGGAATTGATTGTTGTCACACGAGCAAAGTGTCTACGACAATACCCCTGACTTTTGGTGGAGACTTGATTATTGTGGTCGCATGTGCAACGTGTCCGCGACAACACTCTTGACTTCTTAGTGTGTGCTTTGTGCCGTGGAGAATTGATTGTTGTAGTCGCATGTGCAAAGTGTCCGCGATAACACTCCTGACTTCTTAGTGTGTGCTTTGTGTTGTGGACAATATATGATCTGAACATGTCTTTATAGTTTTGATAGAAGATTTGTAAAGTACTTAATATCTTGACTACATGGCTTCAAAAATTATAAAATAAGATGTTTGTTTTAAAAAGATGAGGAAAAAATATATTTTTTCTCTAAAAGAAAAAGCTCACTCAAGTACCAATTCTTGTATTCCCTAATTTCTTTTAAATTTTTTAAAATTGAATGTGATACATCTATGGTCAGAATTGAGGTTGTTTTTTTTTAAGAATGTCCCACGAGAAAAGCGTATACGAAAGTATATCCTTACTTTCGGTGGGAAATTGATTGTTGTAGTCGCACGAGCAAAATGTCTACGACAATACCCATGACTTTTGATGGAGAATTGATTGTTGCGGTCGCATGTGCAAAGTGTCCGCGACAACACTCCTGACTTCTTAGTGTGTGCTCTATGTTGTGGAAAATTGATTGTTGTAGTCGCATGTGCAAAGTGTCTGCAACAACACCCCTGACTTCTTTGTATCAGACCTCTATCGTATCTAGGACTCGTTGTCACTACACACAAACACACAAAAAAAGACTATCTTAGAAAGCATTGCATTTCGTTTATAATTGGAAGTCACTCGTGTACATAAGGATAATGATTATAAAATACAATATTAAATACAAATGAAAAAGGAAACATAACCAACACTGGCAGAACTGAGGGGGGGGGGGGGGGCGTGGGAAGGCCACAACCACCCCTCAACTTTTTATTTTTTTTAATTCATATATATTAAATTACTAAAATATCCTTATTTTAAATTAAAATTAATTTTTATTTTTTCTTTTTCATTCAAAGTTAGGTTAAAATACAGATAAGGTAAAAAGTTCATACCTTTCCTTTCTTTCTCATATGAGTTTGCTACCGACACCGGAATCGGAACAGATTAAAGTGATCGGAATCTAACAGGTAAAAAACTTTATTCATTCTTCTTTTATGAAAAGTAACAAATTAAAGTGATTGCTTGATTTGTGTTTTTGAGATTTTTAGGGTTCTTCTTTCTTGATGTGTTAAAATAATCTATATGGGGTTTATTAAGCCAATTCATAACACTGTAATTTACGAATATAGTTATACACTGTAATAAGGTTTATTTAATCATTGTTGCTGCTAATTTCTAATAGTGAAGTTATCGGTATTTGAAAACGGATTAAAGTTGATTAATTAAGTTTATTAATTTTTTTCTCTTTTAATTTTTATGTTCTCTAAATTGATTTTTGGATCTGATATGATATTATAGGAAGAGTAAAGATGAATAATAGGAAAATTGATTCTTTTTTCAAAAGGAAAGCATGTGAAATTGAAAGAGAAGAGAGAGATGAATAAATTATAATCCCGACATCCGAATCTGACACAGTTCTTGAGAATCCAACAATTGAAGAGCATCATGGTTTTGAAAATTCTTTGGAACGCGATCCTGGAAAGCGTCCTCCAATTTGGCAATATCCACCAAATCAAGTGGATGCAATACGAAGAGCTTATCTAAAATGGGGTCTATATCAAGTTCATTTAGAAAACTATCCTTTGTCCGGTAACGAGGATCATTCGAGAAGGTTTCAACATATTTGGTTTAGCATATTTCCATCATGGTTAGAATATTCACCATCTGAAGATGCCGCATATTGCTTACCATGTTACCTTTTTAGCAAAAAACTAAGTGGACGTCCCGGATCACTTGTATTTATTTCTATGGGTTTTAGAAATTGGAAGAAAGTTAGGAATGGAAAACATTGTTCCTTTCTTAAACACATAGGAAAAGATCCTTGCTCACCACACAACAATGCAATGAAAGCTTGTCAAGACTTGTTGAATCAAGATGGTCATATTAGAAATGTTATTCAAGTGCAAAGTTCAAGTCAAAGAATGAATAATCGATTACGATTCAAGACTTCAATTGACATTGTTCGTTGGTTAATACTACAAGCTTGTGCTTTTAGGGGTCACGACGAAAGTAGCAAATCAAGAAATCAAGGTAACTTTCTTGAGTTATTGAAACTTTTAGCATCCTACAATGATGAAGTTGCAAAAGTTGTGTTGGAAAATGCTCCACAAAATTGCAAGTATACTTCACATCAAATTCAAAAAGAGCTCTTGCAAATTCTTTCTAGTAGGGTGAAAAAGAGTATTCGTGAGGAAATTGGTGATTCCAAATTTTGTATCGTTGTTGATGAAGCTCGTGATGAGTCAAAAAAGGAACAAATGACTCTTGTATTAAGATTTGTTGATAAAGTTGGTTTAATACAAGAGAGATTTTTTGATGTGGCACATGTTAAAGACACCACATCTTTAACTCTTAAGGAAGCAATATGTGATATACTTTCTCGACATAACCTTGATGTTTCTAACATTCGTGGTCAAGGGTATGATGGTGCTAGAAATATGAGAGGAGAATGGAATGGTTTACAAGCCCTCTATATGAAGGATTGTCCTTATGCATACTATGTTCATTGTTTTGCTCATCGACTGCAACTTGCATTAGTTACATCATCAAGAGAAGTCAAACCTGTTCATAAATTTTTTGAGAAACTGATCTTTGTTGTGAATGGTGTTTGTTCTTCTACAAAGCGTCATAATGAGTTACAAGCTGCCCAATTAGAAGAAATTGCTTATTTGTTAGAGATTGATGAGATTGTAACTGGTAAAGGTACAAATCAAGTTGGTACATTGAAACGAGCTGGAGATACTCGTTGGGGATCACATTACGATTCAATTTCTAGCTTGATAAACATGTATGAAGCAACTTGTTTAGTTTTAAAAAAATTGCAAAAGATATAGGGAGTTATGCTACACGTGGGGATGCAGATAGTTGTTACAATTACTTGAAGGCCTTTGATTTTATATTTATTTTGCACTTGATGAAAGAAATCATGGGAATAACAGATATGCTTTGTCAAACCTTACAAAAAAAATCAAGATGTAGTTAATGCTATGAACTTGGTTCGTTCAACAAAACATCTTATTCAAGATTTGAGAGAAAATGGTTGGGATATATTGTTTACTAAAATGGTATCTTTTTGTGAAAATCATGGTATTGAGATTCTTGATCTTAATGATGTTCATTCAACAACAAGATTTGGACGCTCCCGTCTTGAAGAGAATCAAGTCACAATTCAACCTTACTTTAAAGTTGAAGTCTTTTTCACTACCATTGACAAATAATTACAATAGTTGAATAGCAGATTCAGTGAGCAGGCAATGAATTTGTTAACTCTTGATTGTTCTTTATCTCCTAAGGATGAATATAAAGCTTTTAGCATTGATACTATTTGTTCTTTAGTTGAAAAATATTATCCTATGGATTTTAGTGATCAAGAGAAGAATAATTTGCAATTTCAACTCCAACATTTTCTATTTGTTGCTCGTCAAGCATCAAACTTGAATAATTTATCAACTATTCAAGAACTATGTTCATGTTTGATTGCATCTGGACAGGCTGAAACTTACTTCTTGATTGATAGACTACTTTGTCTTATCATGACTCTTCCCGTTTCTACGGCCACAATTGAGAGGTCTTTTTCAGCAATGAAAACTATTAAGACTAAGTTGAGAAACAAGATGGATGATGAGTTTCTTGGAGATAGCATGACAATATATATTGAAAGGGAGATTAGTGCAAGCATTAGTTCGGAGTCAATTATTGACGATTTCAAATCACTCGGAACGCGTAAAACATTACTTTAAGATAGTTTTAAGTCATGTAATTTAAATTTTTAGTAATTAACTTTGTATTTATTTTAACTTTAATGTTTTATTTAAAATATTATTTACATTTTATTTATAATTTTTATTTTACGTTAGCGGTCATCCTAATTTTTTATATCTGACTCCGCCACCGTTAAAATTGATATTTAATCTGTAAAATTACCATATTTAACTATTAATTTATTATAATTGCTGAAAAAAGAGTGCGATGAACAGGTAAGTAAGTTTTTTTATTTATAAATGAGCTAATTCTCCTCCTGCGTGTGTGCAAGAATGTCTTTTGAGGTGAACATATCTTATGAGCCTTAATATTTTGGTGGAACAACTCCTAAATTAGAATGCAAAATCAACATAAACTCTATTTTGGCATAGAAGAATAGGAAGAGGGGAATATTGATTTTTATGATGATAAAGGTGAACAAATATATTTCTTTTGCTATTTATTTATTTATAATAATGTTGGATTATTTTTATTTTCTTTTGTTGAATATAGATAATTTTAATATAATTTATGTGGTTTTTTAAATTTTAATTATGGGGTTTCTAATTTTATTTTTGCATATATGATCTTATTTTTAATTTAATTATAATTAATTAATTAAATAAAACTTAATTAATTGAATAATTAAATACTTTATAAAGGTTTTTGTCTCTTACAAATGTACTAACCAGCCAATCATGTTACACAAACTCGGCCAGTCAACTGAACAAAGTTTCATATGGGGTTGTCCTTCACAAATATACCATCAATTCAAGTGAAATCCTGCTAGTCAAGTAAATAATTTGTGATGATATATTTTATAATAATACTTTGGTCATCATAAATCCATTTCACATGAGTTTTTGGGTGCTCCACATGATTATTTTTTTTGTATAAGGTGCCCCACATAAATTTTGTCTCAATGAAATATTCATTTTTCATGAAGTGGATAAAACGACTCAAAAAGTTAAATGTATCAACAATATTACACCCATCAAACTTATGAATTATTATATACCTTAATTTGTCCTTATTGTTTAGTTTAGTTGTTTCATAGTAATTTGTTTGGAGCATAATAAGTGATCATTTTGGTTGTTATGATGTGCTTGTTGTTAATGTAAAATTAACTCTGTCGAGCTAAGGCAAGATTGTAGTGTTCAAGAACTGGGAGCATAAGATGAAGCAAAAAGATGAACTCATCCAAAGAGGAAAAATGAATAAAATAGTTGAGTTCTTAGGGAAAACATGGAAGGATTGATGTATTGGATGAAATCTCTGCTCTGTATTGAAGGAAAATCATTTTAATCAAGTGGATAAGATCATTGGACGCTAGAAGACAAAAGATGGTACAATAGTACATTCACTACTCTGTGCGCTCTACAACAAAGAGACAACATCACTTGCACCTTGTTGTGGCCGCCTGTCACAAGACACCTTGTCTCCTACAATTGTTCTCTTGTACTTGATTCCTTGCACGTTAAGAAGAAGGAATGACGTGAAAGCGTTGATTCATGTAATGTGATTGATTTGATTTCCTCATTTTTGACCCATGATTCAAGACATCAAAAGAAACCATAAAGATGGCTTATAAATCGACCCTACTGGAGATTGATAAAGAGAGTTCAACATTATTCAAAATCAAAATACATAAGATAATAGTGTGAGGTTAGTGGAGAGAAAAGAGAGAGTTTCTTCTTCTCATCGTTCCCTATACCAGTTGTTGAGCCCTGGCGCGAATGGAGTCATCTCTTGTTGATTATCCATCTCAAGAAGTCTTCAAGTTACTCTTTACATTTCTTCTTCAGTATTTATTTAAGAATGTATCTTTTGACAATTATGTCTGTAGTTTGTACTCAGCTCATCACGAGCTAAACCTTTTGTATGTTGAACAATGAGAAGTTAATTTTATGATGTTTTTATGTTAAGTGATGTGTTATTTAGTGCCTTATTTTATTATATGTTTACTTGTTTACAAACTTGATTCTTTGAATGATCAACTTAAAAAAATATAATAGTTTGGTATTGTGAGAGATCCAACAACAAGTGGATTTTATAATAAAAGTAGTTGAAAAGAGTAGAATAGAGATATTTACTTGATTGACTTAAATAAATAAATAAATAAATAAATAGAGATATTTACTTTTAATCCAATAAAAAACTTAATTTTCATAATTCTTTTCAAATTATATCATGTTTAAAGTTTGGTTTACCTTCGCGTAGGTTTCAAATACAACCGTCAAGGCAAACACATATTGAGCAGCCAATACACATATTGAGCAGCCAAATACAGAAAATAGAGTTGATACTTAAAATTAATTTATAGTAGAGAGAAATTTAGGAGTCTTTTCCTAATAATTCTAATGTAGTGTAATAAAATAATGAAGTTGAGAAAAATAAGAATTTGGATCAATCGGGCAAACTGATATCATTCATTAAATATTGTTCTTAGCACCTATGACAGGAAAATACTAGAAAGTAATAAGAGACTCGTATTCTATGAAATACAAACACATACATGAACACTGAATAGAATATGTTGATGATAATAAATCATTTAAAAAACAAAATAAAAAATAAAATGTAATGATGTTGAACATCTAAACGGTGTCTGATACCAGACCCACATTCATTTGGTGATGCATAACTTCTATAGATCAAATAGCTAGAAGTTAGATAATTATGTGATAGACCAGCAAGTTGAGAATGAATTAGAATATCGTACAAAATAAGCATATCGAAAAATTCCATATCGTCGCCTATTTAGTATGAAAAGCACCATCAATAAGCATAGTAGACGATTCTTCAATTGGATACTCAATAATTTGCGAAGAACGATGAATTTCATTGAAATAGAAGACATGAACGAATGGTGACGCTCGAAAATTGGGAGCTTTAAAATATAGAGTGTTGAATTCTGGAAGTGGAGGAAGTGATTATGAAATAATGGCAGAATTTTTGTTTTGTCTCTCAATGTTATTTAGGTATGCATGAGAATGAGAATGAGAATGAGAATGGTTTATGGGCTTTTGGTGCCTAATTCATAATATGGACCGACATGGTTACCTTGGAAAAAATATTTAATTATATATTATTTTGAAAAAAATAATTTAATTTTTATTCTAGAATAAATGTTAAAGTTAACCTAACATAAAAACTGATCCGATAGAATCTCTTATACTCTAATTCACTTTGATCATACATCAATACCGATAGAACCTCTTATACATATTCTAGAATAAATATTTTTGGTGTCGGATGTATTATCAAAGTGAATTAGACTACATATTTATAAGAGGTTATATCGAATTGGTTCTAACCGATTAACTTTAACATTTATTTTAGAACAAAAATAATTTTTTTTCAAGAAATTATAAAATTAAATATTAATTTTTTCTGATAAAGTTCATATTAGGAACCAAGTACAAAAAAACCCATAACTCATTCTCATGAATACCTAAACAACGATGCTACAAAACAAAAATTCTTCTATTATTTCAGTATCACTTCCTCCATTTCTAGAATTCAACACTCTCAACATATTTTAAAGCTCTCAGCTTTCGACTTTCATCATTCGTCATTGTCTTGTATTTCAATGAATGTGTCAAGTAATTCTTTTTTCTTCTAAACCCTTTTTCTCACATAGATCTAATGTTGTTATTTTGTTATTTGTTTTGTTTTCTACATAACCCAAGCGGTTGATTATTGCTTTGGTGCATGCATGCTAAAGTTTGAAGACTATTGGAACAAATGAAGGCGCAAAACATATATCCAAATACACTAACTTACTCTACAATGATTGACGTATGCACGAATGACAAAATGTTATAGGAAGTAATGAATGTTTATCGAGAATTCGAGATGTCGTCATTGGAAATCGATGTTGTCTTTTATAAGGCAATCAAAATTGCACTATGCAAAAATGATTTAGTAGAGTCTTCTATTATGTTGCTTATTACAATGATAGAGCAAGGAATCAAGCAAAATATGGTCACTTTCAATTCCATAATTGATGCATGTCAACAATCGTCAACTTTGGATTAAGAGATTTAAAGTAATTCACAAACCATTGCGTATCTAATTAAAACGTCATCAATAGACGCAATATCACTACTTGCAGAAGACTAAAATAATATGTAGCAATGACACTTCAAATTTAAGACATGTATGGTGTCTAAATAATGTCAATGTCCGACACTATTAACATTTTCTCAAATTATAACAAGAATCAACTTGTTAACTTGTCACTAACGTGTGTCATGTCTCGGTGTATCATAACCTATGTCGCATGATAGTGTAAAGTTCACTTTTAACTCAAATATTGCATACACTCTTATAGAAGAAAATTCAATATCATATACAAAACACTAAAATAAAAAACAGGTCAACTGCTTCTACAATTTTACTGAAGACCCAAGATTTGTTCTAACTTCTAACCTTGTATAATAAAAGATAATATAAAAACAATAATAAAATAATTAAAATAAAAAATTCCATATATAATATATATATATATATATATATATAATA